>NC_051307.1:49207315-49507315 GCF_015220235.1 Choloepus didactylus | reverse complement strand
ATTGATATAGTACATTTGTTACTGTTTATGAAAAAATGTTGAAATACTACTAACTGTAGTATATGGTTTGTAATAGGTATATAGTTCTTCCCTATATGCCCCTCTATTATTAACTTCTAATTGTATTGTCATACATTTGTTCTGGTTCATGGAAGCGATTTCTAGTATTTGTACAGTTGATCATGGACATTGCCCACCATAGGATTCAGTTTCATACATTCCCATCTTTTGACCTCCAACTTTCCTTCTGGTGACATATATGACTCTGAGCTTCCCCTTTCTACCTCATTCACACACCATTCGGCACTGTTAGTTATTCTCACATCTTGCTACCAACACCCCTGTTCATTTCCAAACATTTAAGTTCATCCTAGTTGAACATTCTGCTCATAAATAAGCAACGACTGCCCATTCTTAAACTTTGTCCTATATCTTGGTACCTTATAGTTCATGTCTATGAGTTTACATATTATAATTAATTCCTATCAGTGAGACCATGCCATAATTGTCCTTATGTGTCTGGCTTATTTCACTCAGTATATTGCCCTTGAGGTTTTGTCATCAACCCATTTTTTTTTAATATGGTTTTATTCACTCACCATACATTCCATCCCAAGTAAATAATCGATGGTTCTCTGCATGGTCATACATTTACGTGTTCACCACCTTCACCACTATCTATATAAGGGCATTTCTTCCACAAGGCAGGAGGGAGAGTCAAAGAAGGTAGAGAGGCAAAAGAAAGAGGAAAAAAAAAATGGCAGCTAGGAAGCAGCAAAAGGAAAAATAACCTTAAATCAAAGTAGAATAAAGAATCAGACAATACCACCAATGTCAAGTGTCTAACATGCTTTCCCTATCCCCTCCTCTTATATGCATTTACCTTGGTATATCACCTTTGTTACATTAAAGGAAGCATGATACAATGATTCTATTGGTTACAGTCTCTAGTTTATGCTGATTGCATCCCTCCCCCAATGCCTCCCCATTTTTAACACCTTGCAAGGTTGACATTTGCTTGTTCTCCCTCGTAAAAGAACATATTTGTACATTTTATCACAGTTGTTGAATACTCTAGATTTCACCAAGTTACACAGTCCCAGTCTTTATCTTTCCTCCTTTCTTGTGGTGTCTCACATGCTCCCCAACTTCCTCTCTCATCCATATTCATAATTATCTTTGTTCAGTGTACTTAAATTGTTGTGCTACCATCTCCCAAAACTGTGTTCCAAACCATGCCCTCCTGTCTTCTATCACCCTGTAGTGCTTCCTTTAGTATTTCCTGTAGAGCAGGTGTCTAGTTCACAAAGTCTCTCATTGTCTGTTTGTCAGAAAATATTTTGAGCTCTCCCTCATATTTGAAGGACAGCTTTGCTGGATACAGGATTCTTGGTTGGCGGTTTTTCTCTTTCAGTATCTTAAATATATCACCCCAGTTCCTTCTTGCCTCCATGGTTTCTGCTGAGAGATCTGCACATAGCCTTATGAAGCTTCCTTTGTATGTAATGGATCGCTTTTCTCTTGCTGCTTTCAGGATTCTCTCTTTGTCTTTGACATTTGATAATCTGATTATTAAGTGTCTTGGTGTAGGCCTATTCACATCTCTTCTGTTTGGAGTATGCTGCGCTTCTTGGATCTGTAATTTTATGTCTTTCATAAGAGATGGGAAATTTTCGTAAATTATTTCCTCTATTATTGCTTCTGCCCCCTTTCCCTTCTCTTCTCCTTCTGGGACACCAATGATACATACCTTATTGTACTTTGTTTCATCCTTGAGTTCCCGGAGATGTTGCTCATATTTTTTAATTCTTTTCTCCATCTGCTCCTCTGCGTGGCTTTCAGGTGTTTTGTTCTCCAGTTCCTGAGTGTTTTCTTCTGCCTCTTGAGATCTGCTGTTGTATGTTTCCATTGTGTCTTTCATCTGTTGTGTTGTGCCTTTCATTTCCATAGATTCTACTAGTTGTTTTTTTGAACTTTTGATTTCTGCCGTATATATGCCCAGTGTTTCCTTTACAGCCTCTATCTCTTTTGCAATATCTTCTCTAAACTTTTTGAATTGATTTAGCATTAGTTTAAATTCCTGTATCTCAGTTGAAGTGTATGTTTGTTCCTTTGACTGGGCCATAACTTTGTTTTTCTTAGTGTAGGTTGTAATTTTCTGTTGTCTAGGCATGGTTTCCTTGGTTATCCAAATCAGGTTTTCCCAGACCAGAACAGGCTCAGGTCCCAGAGGGAAGAAATATTCAGTATCTGGTTTCCCTGAGGGTGTGTCTTAGAAAATTGCTCCACCCTTTGATGCCTCAGGTCACTGTGCTTTTCTGCCCAGCAGGTGATGCCTGTTAGCCTATAATTCTTGTCTGGTGTGAGGAGGTATGGCTCTGGGGTCTGGTTCTGAATGGAAAGGGCCCCACCCCTTTCCTCCTAGAGAAGACAGAGCCCCCAGGTGGAGGTCATTAGCATTTCAATGGTCTCGCTCTCTGCTTGTGCTGTCTCCACCCTTGCACGAGTCATAGCCCTGGAAACTGAATATGACTGGGGCTTTCTCCACTGAGCCGAAAAAGAAACAGATAGTCCCCTTCAGACTCAGTCCAAGGCAACCCTCTGGCTCTCCAAGGTCGGTCATCACCCAAAGCCTCTGTCTGTTTTTTGGGGCTGCGTACCTGTAGTGAGCAGTTCACACTCGCTACTTAAAACCCCAGTTGGAGCTCAGCTGAGCTATATTCGCTTGCTGGGAGAGAGCTTCTCTCTGGCACCACGAGGCTTTGCAGCTCAGGCTGTGGGGCAGGGGGTCTCACTACTTGGATCCGCAGGTTTTACTTACAGATTTTATGCTGTGTTCTCGGGCATTCCTCCCAATACAGGTTGGTGTATGATGAATGGATGGTCTCGTTTGTCCCCCCGCAGTTATTCTGGATTATTTACTAGTTGTTTCTGGTTTTTTGTAGTTGTTCCAGGGGGACTACTTAGCTTCCACTCCTCTCTATGCCGCCATCTTGCCCCACCTGTACCACATTTTTTTAATCCATTCATTTGTTAATGGACATTTGAGTTGCTTCCACCTTTTGGCTATTTGAATAATGCAATGCTGCTATAAACATTGGTGTACAAGCATTTTTTTGAAACCTTGTTTTCATTTTTGTTGGCATATACCTAGAAGTGGAATTACAAGGGTTGTTTGGTAATTCTATGTTTAAATTTTTGAGGAACCATCGTATTGCTTTCCTCAGTGACTATATCATTTTTTAATTCCCTTCAACAATGCAATAGAATTTCAATACCTCTGAATTACCTTCAATACATGTTACTGATACTTTCCATTTTTTTAGATAATAGCCATATTTGGTGGGTGAAGTGATATTTCATACTTTTGATTTGCATTCCCCTAATGGATAAAGATTTTTTTAAATTTCCCATCTCATCTACTTCCAAGCATATAATTCAATGACATTAATCACATTCACAATGTTGTGCTACCATCACCACCATCCATTACCAAAGCATTTATATTACCCCAAACAGAGACCCTGCAATCAATATGCGTTAAACCGCTAATTTCCTTCCACCTTCTATGCCCTTTGTAATTCCTTCTCTATTTCTGTATAGATGAATTTGCATCTTCTAATTATTTCATATGAGTGGAATCATACCATATCTGTTCTTTCTATTCTTTGGTGTTTGGCTTATCTTCCTCAACACCATGTCTTCAAGGTTGTAGCATGCATCTTCATTCCTTTTTACTGCTGAATAATATTCCATTGTTTGTATATACCACATTTTGTTTATCCATTCATCTGTTGATGGACACTTGTATTGCTTCCACCTTTTGGATATTGTGAATAATTCTGCTATGACCATTAAGGTACAAATGTGTTTGAGTATCTGCTTTCAATTTTGGGATTATATAACTAGAAGCGTGATTGCTGGGCCATATGGTAGTTCTATGTTTAATTTTTGAGTAAAAACCAAACTCTTTTCCTAAGTGTCATACCATTTTACATTCCCACCAACAATATATAAGGGTTCCTATTCTCCTCTTCCTTGCTACCTCTTGCTGTTTTCTGTTTTGTTTGGTTTTTGTTTTTGTTTTAAATAATAGCCATTCTAGTGTGAGGTGATATTTCATTTTGGTTTTGATTTGCATTTTCCTAATTGCTAATTATGTTGAGTATATTTTCATGAGCTTATTGGCCATTTGTATACCTTCTTTGGAGAAATGTCTATTCAAACCATTTGTTTTTTTTTTGTTGTTGTTTTTGTTTTTTTTAAATTAGATTCTGGGACATTTTGTGGTTGAGTCATAGGAGTTCACACCCTTTTCAGATATATGTTTTCCAAACATTTTCTCCCATTCTGTAGGTTGTATTTTCACTTTCTTAATAATGTCTTTTGAGATGCAAAAGGTTTTAATTTTGATGAAGTCGAATATGTCTACTTTTTCTCTTGTTGCTCCTGCTTTCAGGGTAATGTCTAAGAATCTATTGCCATATAAAAAGCCTTGATGTTATTGGTCTATGTTTTCTTCTATGAGTTTTTTAAGCAGTTTTATTGAGATACATTCACACACCATACAAGTCATCCAAATACAATCAACGGTTCACAGTATCATCATATAGCTGTGCATCCATCACGATGATCAACTGAAGAGCATTTTCATTACTCAAACAAACAAATACCCCATCCCTTTATCACCCTTATTATTGACTCTTAGTATGGGTGCAGTACATTTGTTACTGTAGTCCATTGTTTGCAATATTTTCATTTGCTTGCATATGTTGTTCTATTATTAACTCCTTGTAATGGTGACATACATTTGTTCTAGTTTATGAAAGAACATTTTTATATCTGTATTATTAATCCCAGTCATCATCCACCCAGGGTTCACTGTGTTACACAATCTCATATTTTATCCTCTAGCTTTCCTTTTAGTGACATACAAAATGCTAAAATTCCCCTTTCAATCACAATCACACACATAATTCAGTACTGTTAATTATGCTTATCTTAATTTGCAACCATCAACGCTATCCATTTCCAAATATTTTAAATCAACTTAGTTAAAAATTCTGGACATTAAGCACATGCTCCCCATTCACTACCTTCATTTCTTTGGAGTTTATATATTTGGCTCTTACATTTAGGTCATTATCCCAGTTTGATCTAATTTTTGTATTTGGTGTGAGGTAAGTACACATTTGCATGCAAACATCCACTTTTCCTAGCACTATTTGTTGAAGAGACTATTCTTTACCAATTGAGTAGACTTGGCATCCTTGCAAAAAATTAAATGCCATAGAAGTGCAGGTTTATTTTTGAACTCTCAGTTCTATTCCACTTGTCTATACATATCTGCCCTTGTGCCAATACCAGGCTGTTTTGATTACTTTAGCTTTATAATATATATTAAAATCAGGAAGTGTGAGTCCTCCAACTTTTTTCTTCTTTTTCAAGATACTTTTGACTCTTTGGTGGCCCTTACTATTCCCTATGAATTTGAGGACTGGGTTTTCCATATCTGAAAAGAAGGCCCTTGGAATTTTGATTGGGATTGCATTGAATATGTAAATTGCTTTGGGTAGAATTGACATCTTAATAATATTTTGTCTTCCAACCCATTAACCCAGAAGTTCCTTCCATTTATTTAGTTCTTCTTTGATTTCTCTTGGCATTGTTTTGTAGTTTTCCATGTACAAGTCCTTTATATCTTAGGTTAAATTTTTTCCTAGACATTTGAAGATTTTGATTACTATTTTACATGGATTTAAAAAAAATTTCCTCTTCGGATTGTTCATTACTATTGTATAGAAACTCTGCCAATTTTTTAAATTATTTATTTATTTTTTTATTAGAGAAGTTGTAGGTCTGCAGAAAAATGAACATACAGGGTTCCTATATACCACCCCACCACCAACACTTGCATTGGTGTGGAAAATTTTCTACAATTGATGTTAGCACTTTTTTGTAATTCTATTTTTTTAACATTGGTTACATTTGTTACAACTGATGAAAGATTATTAAAGTGGTACTATTGAGTATTGTCCACAGTTCATGTGGGGGTATTTTCCCCTATATTCCCAACATACTTTTTTTCATGCTTGTCTTTATTTTATTATGCATCTACTCATCCACTGGATAAAGGGAGTGTCAGTCATAAGGTTTTCACAATCACACAGTCACAAGATGTTCTGATTTGCTAATGCTACCATTATGCAAAATATGAGAAATGGATTGGCTTTTATAAAGAGGCTTATTTGGTTACAAATTTACAGTCTGAAGGCCATGAAAATGTCCAAATTAAGGCACCAATATGAGTATACGTTCACTGAAGAAAGACCGTTGGTATCCAGAAAACCTCTGTTAGCCAGGAAGGCACGTGGCTGGCATCTGCGGATCCCAGGTTTTGTCCCAAGTCCTCTCTCAGCTCCTGTGCATTCTTGGTTCTTTCTCCCAGGAATTTTCTAAGCACCTGGGAGTCCTGTCTTAGCAGGCAAACTCTGGGCTTCATCTCAGCTAAATGTTCTTATGTCTGCATCTCCAAACATGTCTAAGCGTCAGTGTCAGCAATGTCTGGGCCTGTGTAGATCTTTAAAAGGACTCTGTAAACTAATGAAGACCCATGCTGCACACACAGGGTCACACCTCCACAGAAATAATTTAATCAAAATTATCACCTACAGTTGGGTGAGTTGCATCTCCATGGAAACAACCTAATCCAAATATCCCACAAGATTGGATTAAAACATGTCTTTTGGAGGGACATAGTATATCCAAACCAGCACACAAGATAAAAACTATAAAGTTACACAAAGTTATACAATCATTATCAAAGATTAAGGTTACTGGATTGTACATTTTCAAGTACTTCCTTCTGGTCACTCTAATATACTAGAAACAAAAGAAGTATCTGTATAGTGAGTCAGTAGTAATCATTTGTTAAATCCTAACTTCTCTGTTGCAACTCCTTCTGCTTTGATCATTCTCTCAATCTTCAGGGATATCTGGGCAATGATAATTTTAACTTTATGCTGAAAAGGGGTGTTGACATTATGGGGTAGAGGAATGAAACTGGTTGACTCTCTTGGAGAGACTGGTACCTCTAGGTTTCAGGGCTTATCTTGCATAGGAGCCATCAAGAGGCTTTAAGTTTCTGAAAAAATAAACTTAAGTAAAACTTTTATAGAGTCTCAGATAGAGCCCAGGGTATTCTTTAGGGTTTTCAGGGGCTTGACATACTGTGGAGCTTGACATACTATGGCAAATTGCAATATCTTGCTGATGCTTGCATAAGAGTAACATCAAGAATGACCTCTTGGCACTATTTGAAATATCTTAGCCACTGAAACTTTATTTTGTTTTATTTCTCTTCCCCATTTTGGTCAACAAAACACTGTCAATCCCACAATGCCAAGGCAAGGCTCATCCCTGGGAGTCATGCCCCACATAGGAGGAAGGCTACTGAGTTTACTTTCAGAGTTTGGCTTAGAGAGAGAGCCCACACTTGAGCAACAAAAGAGATTCTCAGTGGGTGACTCTTAGGCATAATTATATAGTAGGCTTAGCTTCGCCATTATAGAAAGAAGTTTCATAAGGGCAAGCCTCAAGATCGAGGGCTTGGCTTACTAAATTGGGAGTCCCTAATGTTTGAGAGAATATCAGGAATTTCCCAGGTGGGGAAATTTGTTACCTCCACATTTTTTTCTCCTGTCTCTCAAGGGACTTTGCAAATACTTTATTTTTTAATTTTCTGCCAAATTACTATGGAACGTATCAGGGTATTACATTAACTTGTACAGAATAACAAGATCTCATTCCCTATTCTAGGTTCCATTTATTTAGGTTGTTTAACTAAATTGACCAGACAGATTAAATTAGATAGTGTGCTACAGAGAATTTAAATTACGGACAAAATAAACATCTCTTCCTTTGGTCTCACACAGATATTGAAGTTTTAACATGCAGACAATATCATAGACCATACAATACTTGTCCTTTCATTTCTGGCTTATTTTGCTCAACATAATGTCTTCAAGACTTCATTTCTTTCTGTAGCTGCCCTATATTCCATCATATATGCACAATTTTCCAAATATTCCATTCCACAGTTCACCCTTCTTTCTTCAGTCAATGTACACTTAGGCCACCTCCATCCATTGGCAATCGCGGATAATGCTGCCATAAACACCATGTGCAAATGTCTATTCGTGTTCTTGCTTTTGGTTCTTCTGAGCATATACCTAGTAACAGAATTGCCAGATAACATGGCAACTCCATACCCAGCTTCCTGAGGAACTGCCACACTGCCCTCCAGAGGGGCTGCACAATTCCACTTCCCCAACAACAGTGAATAGGTATATCTCCTTCTCCACCTCTCCTCCAGCACTTGTAGTTTTTGTATATTTCAAATAGTTTTATTCAAACACGATACAATCCATCCTAAGTGTACAATCAATGGCTCCTGGTATAATCACATAGTTTAGCATTCACCACCACATTCCCATTTCTTCTGAAAAGAAAGAAGGAAAAAAAAAGAAAAAAAAAAACCCGTACCTCTCCCTTATATCTGCCTCTTAGATTTAGCTTTGGTGTACTGCCCTTGTTACAATTAATGAAAAAATATTATGTTACTGTGTTAACTGTAGACCTTAGTTTGCATTAATTGTATTTTTCCCATATACCTTCTTATTTTTAACACCTTGGAATACTGACATACATTGTTCTCATTCATGTAAGGAACTTTCTTACACTTTTACAATTAATCAACATCATTGTTCACTTTAGATTTCACTAAGTTATACAGTCCCAGTTATTATCCTCTAGTTTGCCTTCTGGTGACATCCATGACTCTAGCCTTACTGTTTTCAACCATACACACACTCTTCTTTGTTAATTACACTTGCAGAATTGTGCTACCATCACACAGTATTGTGTTATCCATTTCCAAACCTTTACAATCAATCTTATTGAACATTCTGTACTCCTTAAGATTTATTGATGTGGTGTATTACATTAATTGATTTTCTTGTATTGAATCACCCTTGCATAACTGAAATAAAGCCCACTTGATCATGGTGTATAATTCTTTTAATGGGCTGCTGGATTTGATTTGCAAGTATTTTGTTGAGTTTTTTTGTATCTATATTCATTAAAGAGATTGATCTATAATTTTCTTTTTTTCTGTTGTGGTCTATCCTGGAAAATGATCCATGAGCACTTGAAAAAAATGTATATCCTGCTATTGTTGGGTGCAATGTTCTGTAAATGTCTGTTAAGTCTAGTTCATTTATTATATTATTCAATATTTCTCTTTCCTTATTGATCTTCTGTCTAGATGTTCTATCCATTGATGAAAGTGGTGTACTGAGGTCTCCAACTATACTTTTAGAGGTGTCTACTTCTCCCTTCAGGGTTGTCAGTGCTTGCCTCAGGTATTTTGGGGCACTCTGGCTCAGTGCATAAATATTTATGATTGTCATTTCTTCTTGATGAATTGTCCCTTTTATTAATACATAGTGACTTTATCTCTTTTGATTGTTTTACATTTGAAGTCTAATTTGTCTGATATTAGTACAGCTACCCCTATTCTTTTCTTTTTCCCAACCTTTCACTTTCAACTTATATTTGTCCTTGTGTCTAAAGTGAGTCTTTTGTAGACAGCATATAGATAGGTCCAGTTTTATAATCCATTCTGCCGGTTTATGTCTTTTGATTGCAGAGTTTAATCCATTAAAATTTAATGTTATTACTGTAAAGGCAGTACTTTCTTTAATGATTTTGTTCTTTGGATTTTATAAGTTATGTCTTCTCTCTGTCTGTCTTTTTACCCTTTTAGCTGCCTTTACAGATACTCTTCATTTCCACACTCTTAGTCAAACCTTTCTTATTTTTTTTCCTATCAGACTGTAGCACTCCCTTTAGTATTTCTTGTAGAGCAAGTCTCTTGTTCACATTCTCTCTCAATGTCTATCTGCAAATATTATACACTTTACCTCATTTTTGAAGGACAGTTTTGCCAGATATATAATCCTTGGTTGGCAGTTTTTCTCTTCCATTACCTTAAATATATCATACCACTGCCTTCTCACCTCCATGGTTTCTGCTGAGAAATCCACACTTAGTCTTATCAAGCTTCCCTTGTATGTGATGGATTGCTTTTCTCTTGCTGCTTTCAGAATTAGCTCTTTGTTTTTGGCATTTGACAATCCTATTAGTAAGTGTCTTGGATCTATTCTGTTTGGGGTATGCTGTACTTCTTGGACCTGTAATTTTATGTATTTCATAAGAGTTGGGAAAATTTCAGTGATTATTTCCTCAATTATTCTTTCTGCCCCTTTACCTTCTCTTTTCCTTCTGGGATAGCCATAATATGTATATTCATGCACTTCATGTTATTCAATTCCCTGGGACCTTGCTCATATTTTTCCATCCTCTTCCCTCTCTCTTCTTTTGTGTGAGGATTATCTATTGTTTTTCATCTCTTTTTTTGTGTCTTTCAATCCCAAAATCTGTCTTTTTTTTTTTTTTTTCTTAAAAACTTCTGGAGGAGGCGGGGCAAGATGGCAGATTGGTGAGCTGTATGTTTTAGTTACTCCTCCAGGAAAGTAGGTAGAAAGCCAGGAACTGCATGGACTGGACACCACAGAGCAATCTGACTTTGGGCATACTTCATACAACACTCATGAAAACATGGAACTGCTAAGATCAGCAAAATCTGTAAGTTTTTGCGGCCAGGGGACCCGTGCCCCTCCCTGCCAGGCTCAGTCCCGTGGGAGGAGGGGCTGTCAGCTCCGGGAAGGAGAAGGGAGAACTTCAGTGGCAGCCCTTATCAGAAACTCATTCTGCTGATCCAAACTCCAACCATAGATAGACGGGGACCAGACACCAGAGAATCTGAGAGCAGCCAGCCCAGCAGAGAGGAGACAGGCATAGAAAAAAAACAACACGAAAAACTCCAAAATAAAAGCAGAGGATTTTTGGAGTTCTGGTGAACATAGAAGGGGGAAGGGCAGAGCCCAGGCCCGAGCTCAGGCCCTGAGGCGCATATGCAAATCCCGAAGAAAAGCTGATCTCTCTGCCCTGTGGACCTTTCCTTAATGGCCCTGGTTGCTTTGTCTCTTAGCATTTCAATAACCCATTAGATCTCTGAGGAGGGCCCTTTTTTTTTTTTTTTAATCCTTTTTTCTTTTTCTAAAACAATTACTCTAAGAAGCCCAATACAGAAAGCTTCAAAGACCTGCAATTTGGGCAGGTCAAGTCAAGAGCAGAACTAGGAGAGCTCTGAGACAAAACGCAATAATCCAGGGACTGAGAAAATTCACTAAACACCACAACTTCCCAAGAAAAGGGGGGTGTCCGCTCACAGCCATCATCCTGGTGGACAGGAAACACTACTGCCCATCGCCAGCCCCATAGCCCAGAACTGCCCCAGACAACCCAGTGTGACGGAAGTGCTTCAAATAACAGGCACACACCACAAAACTGGGCGTGGACATTAGCCTTCCCTGCAACCTCAGCTGAATGTCCCAGAGTTGGGAAGGTAGAGCAGTGTGAATTAACAAAGCCCCATTCAGCCATCATTTCAGCAGACTGGGAGCCTCCCTACACAGCCCAGCAGCCCAGAACTGCCCTGGGGGGACAGCACTCACCTGTGACATAGCACAGTCATCCCTCAACAGAGGACCAGGGGGTGCATGGCCTGGAAGAGGGGCTCACTTGCAAGTCTCAGGAGCCATACGCCAATACCAAGGACTTGTGGGTCAGTGGCAGAGACAAACTGTGGCAGGACTGAACTGAAGGATTAGACTATTGCAGCAGCCTTAAAACTCTAGGATCACCAGGGAGATTTGATTGTTAGAGCCACCCCCCTTGACTGCCCAGAAACACGCCCCATATACAGGGCAGGCAACACCAACTACACACGCAAGCTTGGTACACCAATTGGACCCCACAAGACTCACTCCCCCACTCACCAAAAAGGCTAAGCAGGGGAGAACTGGCTTGTGGAGAACGGGTGGCTCGTGGACGCCACCTGCTGGTTAGTTAGAGAAAGTGTACTCCACGAAGCTGTAGATCTGATAAATTAGAGATAAGGACTTCAATTGGTCTACAAATCCTAAAAGAACCCTATCAAGTTCAGCAAATGCCATGAGGCCAAAAACAACAGAAAATTATAAAGCATATGAAAAAACCAGACGATATGGATAACCCAAGCCCAAGCACCCAAATCAAAAGATCAGAAGAGACACAGCACCTAGAGCGCCTACTCAAAGAACTAAAGATGAATAATGAGACCATAGTACAGGAGACAAAGGAAATCAAGAAGACCCTAGAAGAGCATAAAGAAGACATTGCAAGACTAAATTAAAAAATGGATGATCTTATGGAAATTAAAGAAACTGTTGACCAAATTAAAAAGATTCTGGACACTCATAGTACAAGACTAGAGGAAGTTGAACAACGAATCAGTGACCTGGAAGATGACAGAATGGAAAATGAAAGCATAAAAGAAAGAATGGGGAAAAAAATTGAAAAACTCGAAATGGACCTCAGGGATATGATAGATAATACGAAACGTCCGAATACAAGACTCATTGGTGTCCCAGAAGGGGAAGAAAAGGGTAAAGGTCTAGGAAGAGTATTCAAAGAAATTGTTGGGGAAAACTTCCCAAATCTTCTAAACAACATAAATACACAAATCATAAATGCTCAGCGAACCCCAAATAGAATAAATCCAAATAAACCCACTCCGAGACATATACTGATCACACTGTCAAACACAGAAGAGAAGGAGCAAGTTCTGAAAGCAGCAAGAGAAAAGCAATTCACCACATACAAAGGAAACAGCATAAGACTAAGTAGTGACTACTCAGCAGCCACCATGGAGGCAAGAAGGCAGCAGCACGATATATTTAAAATTCTGAGTGAGAAAAATTTCCAGCCAAGAATACTTTATCCAGAAAAGCTCTCCTTCAAATTTGAGGGAGAGTTTAAATTTTTCACAGACAAACAAATGCTGAGAGAATTTGCTAACAAGAGACCTGCCCTACTGGAGATACTAAAGAGAGCCCTACAGACAAAGAAACAAAAAAGGACAGAGAGACTTGGAGAAAGGTTCAGTACTAAAGAGATTCGGTATGGGTACAATAAAGGATATTAATAGAGAGAGGGGAAAAATATGACAAACATAAACCAAAGGATAAGATGGCTGATTCAAGAAATGCCTTCACGGTTATAACGTTGAATGTAAATGGATTAAACTCCCCAATTAAAAGATATAGATTCGCAGAATGGATCAAAAAAAATGAACCATCAATATGTTGCATACAAGAGACTCATCTTAGACACAGGGACACAAAGAAACTGAAAGTGAAAGGATGGAAAAAAATATTTCATGCAAGCCACAGCCAAAAGAAAGCAGGTGTAGCAATATTAATCTCAGATAAAATAGACTTCAAATGCAGGGATGTTTTGAGAGACAAAGAAGGCCACTACATACTAATAAAAGGGGCAATTCAGCAAGAAGAAATAACAATCGTAAATGTCTATGCACCCAATAAAGGTGCCACAAAATACATGAGAGAAACACTGGCAAAACTAAAGGAAGCAATTGATGCTTCCACAATAATTGTGGGAGACTTCAACACATCATTCTCTCCTATAGATAGATCAACCAGACAGAAGACCAATAAAGAAATTGAAAACCTAAACAATCTGATAAATGAATTAGATTTAACAGACATATACAGGACATTACATCCCAAATCACCAGGATACACATACTTTTCTAGTGCTCATGGAACTTTCTCCAGAATAGATCATATGCTGGGACATAAAACAAGCCTCAGTAAATTTAGAAAGATTGAAATTATTCAAAGCACATTCTCTGACCACAATGGAATACAATTAGAAGTCAATAACCATTAGAGACTTAGAAAATTCACAAATACCTGGAGGTTAAACAACACACTCCTAAACAATCAGTGGGTTAAAGAAGAAATAGCAAGAGAAATTGCTGAATATATACAGACGAATGAAAATGAGAACACAACATACCAAAACCTATGGGATGCAGCAAAAGCAGTGCTAAGGGGGAAATTTATAGCACTAAATGCATATATTAAAAAGGAAGAAAGAGCCAAAATCAAAGAACTAATGGATCAACTGAAGAAGCTAGAAAATGAACAGCAAACCAATCCTAAACCAAGTAGAAGAAAAGAAATAACAAGGATTAAAGCAGAAATAAATGACATAGAGAACAAAAAAAACAATAGAGAGGATAAATATCACCAAAAGTTGGTTCTTTGAGAAGATCAACAAGATTGACAAGCCCCTAGCTAGACTGATAAAATCAAAAAGAGAGAAGACCCGTATAAACAAAATAATGAATGAAAAAGGTGGCATAACTGCAGATCCTGAAGAAATTAAAAAAATTATAAGAGGATACTATGAACAACTGTATGGCAACAAACTGGATAATGTAGAGGAAATGGACAATTTCCTGGAAACATATGAACAACCTAGACTGACCAGAGAAGAAACAGAAGACCTCAACCAACCCATCACAAGCAAAGAGATCCAATCAGTCATCAAAAATCTTCCCACAAATAAATGCCCAGGGCCAGATGGCTTCACAGGGGAATTCTACCAAACTTTCCAGAAAGAACTGACACCAATCTTACTCAAACTCTTTCAAAACATTGAAGAAAATGGAACACTACATATCTCATTCTATGAAGCTAACATCAATCTAATACCAAAACCAGGCAAAGATGCTACAAAAAAGGAAAACTACTGGCCAATCTCCCTAATGAATATAGATGCATAAATCCTCAATAAAATACTTGCAAATCGAATTTAAAGACACATTAAAAAAATCATACACCATGACCAAGTGGGGTTTATTCCAGGCATGCAAGGATGGTTCAACATAAGAAAATCAATCAATGTATTACAACACATTAACAAGTCAAAAGGGAAAAATCAATTGATCATCTCAATAGATGCTGAAAAAGCATTTGACAAAATCCAACATCCCTTTTTGATAAAAACACTTCAAAAGGTAGGAATTGAAGGAAACTTCCTCAACATGATAAAGAGCATATATGAAAAACCCACAGCCAGCATAGTACTCAATGGTGAGAGACAGAAAGCCTTCCCTCTAAGATCAGGAACAAGACAAGGATGCCCGCTGTCACCACTGTTATTCAACATTGTGCTGGAAGTGCTTGCCAGGGCAATCCGGCAAGACAAAGAAATAAAAGGCATCCAAATTGGAAAAGAAGAAGTAAAACTGTCATTGTTTGCAGATGATATGATCTTATATCTAGAAAACCCTGAGAAATCGACGATGCAGCTACTAGAGCTAATAAACAAATTTAGCAAAGTAGCGGGATACAAGGTTAATGCACATAAGTCAGTAATGTTTCTATATGCTAGAAATGAACAAACTGAAGAGACACTCAAGAAAAAGATACCATTTTCAATAGCAACTAAAAAAATCAAGTACCTAGGAATAACCTTAACCAAAGATGTAAAAGACCTATACAAAGAAAACTACATAACTCTACTAAAAGAAATAGAAGGGGACCTTAAAAGATGGAAAAATATTCCATGTTCATGGATAGGAAGACTAAATGTCATTAAGATGTCAATTCTACCCAAACTCATCTACAGATTCAATGCAATCCCAATCAAAATTCCAACAACCTACTTTGCAGACTTGGAAAAGCTAGTTATCAAATTTATTTGGAAAGGGATGATGCCTCAAATTGCTAAAGACACTCTAAAAAAGAAAAACGAAGTGGGAGGACTTACACTCCCTGACTTTGAAGCTTATTATAAAGCCACAGTTGCCAAAACAGCATGGTACTGGCACAAAGATAGACATATAGATCAATGGAATCGAATTGAGAATTCGGAGATAGACCCTCAGATCTATGGCCGACTGATCTTTGATAAGGCCCCCAAAGTCACTGAACTGAGTCATAATGGTCTTTTCAACAAATGGGGCTGGAAGAGTTGGATATCCGTATCCAAAAGAATGAAAGAGGACCCCTACCTCATCCCCTACACAAAGATTAACTCAAAATGGACCAAAGATCTCAATATAAAAGAAAGTACCATAAAACTCCTAGAAGATAATGTAGGAAAACATCTTCAAGACCTTGTATTAGGCGGACACTTCCTAGACTTTACACCCAAAGCACAAGCAACAAAAGAAAAAATAGATAAATGGGAACTCCTCAAGCTTAGAAGTTTCTGCACCTCAAAGGAATTTCTCAAAAAGGTAAAGAGGCAGCCAACTCAATGGGAAAAAATTTTTGGAAACCATGTATCTGACAAAAGACTGATATCTTGCATATATAAAGAAATCCTACAACTCAATGACAATAGCACAGACAGCCTAATTATAAAATGGGCAAAAGATATGAAAAGACAGTTCTCCTAAGAGGAAATACAAATGGCCAAAAAACACATGAAAAAATGTTCAGCTTCACTAGTTATTAGAGAGATGCAAATTAAGACCACAATGAGATACCATCTCACACCGATTAGAATAGCTGCCATTAAACAAACAGGAAACTACAAATGCTGGAGGGGATGTGGAGAAATTGGAACTCTTATTGATTGTTGGTGGGACTGTATAATGGTTCAGCCACTCTGGAAGTCAGTCTGGCAGTTCCTTAGAAAACTAGATATAGAGTTACTGTTGAATCCAGTGATTGCACTTCTCGGTATATAACTGGAAGATCAGAAAGCAGTGACACAAACAGATATCTGCACGCCAATGTTCATAGCAGCATTATTCACAACTGCCAAGAGAAGGAAACAACCCAAATGTCCTTCAACAGATGAGTGGATAAATAAAATGTGGTATATACACATGATGGAATACTACACGGCAGTAAGAAGGAACGATCTCGTGAAACATATGACAACATGGATGAACCTTGAAGACATAATGCTGAGCGAAATAAGCCAGGCACAAAAAGAGAAATAGTATATGCTACCACTAATGTGAACTTTAAAAAATGTAAAACAAATGGTTTATAATGTAGAATGTAGGGGAACTATCAATAGAGAACAATTAAGGAAGGGGGAACAATAATCCAAGAAGAACAGATAAGCTATTTAACGTTCTGGGGATGCCCAGGAATGACTATGGTCTGTTAATTTCTGATGGATATAGTAGGAGGAAGTTGACAGAAATGTTGCTATATTAGGTAACTTTCTTGGGGTAAAGTAGGAACATGTTGGAAGTTAAGCAGTTATCTTAGGTTAGTTGTCTTTTTCTTACTCCCTTGTTATGGTCTCTTTGAAATGTTCTTTTATTGTATGTTTGTTTTCTTTTTAACTTTTTTTTTCATACAGTACATTTAAAAAAGAAGGGAAAGTTAAAAAAAAAAAAGAAAAACAAGGAAAAAAAAATAGGTAGTGCACCCTTGAGGAGCCTGTGGAGAATGCAGGAGTATTCGCCTACCCCACCTCCATGGTTGCTAACATGACCACAGACATAGGGGACTGGTGGTTTGATGGGTTGAGCCTTCTACCACAGGTTTTACCCTTGGGAAGACGGTTGCTGCAAAGGAGAGACTAGGCCTCCCTATGGTTGTGCCTAAGAGCCTCCTCCCGAATGCCTCTTTATTGCTCAGATGTGGCCCTGTCTCTCTAGCTAAGCCAACTTGAAAGGTGAAATCACTGCCCTCCCCCCTACGTGGGATCAGACACCCAGGAGAGTGAATCTCCCTGGCAACGTGGAATACGACTCCCGGGGAGGAATGTAGACCTGGCATCGTGGGATGGAGAACATCTTCTTGACCAAAAGGGGGATGTGAAAGGAAATGAAATAAGCTTCAGTGGCAGAGAGATTCCAAAAGGAGCCGAGAGGTCACTCTGGTGGGCACTCTTATGCACACTTTAGACAACGCTTTTTAGGTTGTAAAGAATTGGGGTAGCTGGTGGTGGATACCTGAAACTATCAAACTACAACCCAGAACCCATGAATCTCGAAGACAGTTGTATAAAAATGTAGCTTATGAGGGGTGACAATGTGATTGGGAAAGCCATAAGGACCACACTCCTCTTTGTGTAGTTTATGGATGGATGAGTAGAAAAATAGGGGAAGGAAACAAACAGACAAAGGTACCCAGTGTTCTTTTTTACTTCAATTGCTCTTTTTCACTCTAATTATCATTCTTGTTATTTTTGTGTGTGTGCTAATGAAGGTGCCAGGGATTGATTTGGGTGATGAATGTACCACTATGTAATGGTACTGTAAACAATCGAAAGTACGATTTGTTTTGTATGACTGCGTGGTATGTGAATATATCTCAATAAAATGAAGATTATATATAAAAAAAAAAAACTTCTGAGGTGTTCTTTATGGTCTCCCAGTTTCTTCTTTATATCCTTCATCTGTTTTTCCACATTTCCTTTTAACTCCTTGAATTGATTTAGAGACTTGTTTGAACATCTTTAATTAGTTGTTTCAACTCCTGTATCTCATCTGAAGTTTTAGTTTGTTCCTTTGACTGGATTATATCTTCATTCTTCCTAGTGTGACTCAAGATGTTTTGCTCATGTCTAGGCATCTGATTTTCTTGATTAGTTTATTCTGGAGGCTGTTTTCTCTCTTTTACCTATGGTTTTCCTGCTGGCTGGCTTTGTTCACTAACTGTTCTTTGACATTTGCTTCAATTTGTCCTAGACCTCTAGCATAGCTTCTGTTTACCTGGTCAGAATTTTTCAGCTCTTATTTTTCTGATTCTTGCCCTGACTATACAGAAGTTTTTTTGAGATTGCCCTTTTCTGTGTGCAGTTGTTTCATTCCCAGGAAAAGGATCTCTCTTCTCTCTTCCTCCTTAGGGTATGTTGATCTGATATTTGTTTTGTTTTGCCTCTATTTGTTTTTAACACTCATTTTATTACCTCTAGCAACTTTTACCTGCAGGACTGTCTCTGGGAGGAAGGTTCCCCCAGATAGTATCAACCCTAGTTTGGTTTTCCCAGACAAGATAGGCCCAAGACTCACAAATGGGGTGTAATCAGTAGCAAGGTTGACTGAGCATGAGATCCAGCAGGCAGTGTCTTTCCTGTGAAGCCTCTTAATTCTATGTTTTTCCTGTCCTGCCCAGCAGATGGCACTCCTCGGCCTGCTGCTCCCTACAGTTCTAAAGAGGTTTTGTACCCTTAATTCTCAGCAGACCCCAACCCTGCCAGGGGCATGGTTGAGAGAGAGGCTGAGGCTGAAAGTGTTCCAAAATTGTTTCTGTTTTCCAGCTCCCAAGGTCTGTATTCTCTAAATAACAGTCACCATCTGTGCTGGGCCTTGCTCCCCCTCTTTTATTTTTTCCTAGAGGTGGGGGGAGGAGCCACTCTTCAGCTCCCTGTTTCCTGCATGTTGGAAAAATTACCAGACTCTCAAGCAACTCCCACTTCCACCCCTGTCAGGTGTGTGTTTGACACAGGCTGGACTCTGCTCTTTTTAGATTGAAACTGCTGCTGATATCCCAGGCACTAAGGTCTAAATTCTCTGAATGAGAACTGTCAATTGTTCTTGGCCTTATTCCCCCCTTGGGAAGATACACACTTTCAGGAATTATCTTGTCCACCTTATTAGTTACTTTTCCTTTCAATCTGTCCTACTCTTTCCCTTGCCTCGGGCAGTGCTGAAAACAGAGAATACCTGCTGTTTTCTTTAATGGGCTGCTTAAAAAAACCAAACAGCAAACCTGAGGATCCTATCCCCAGTCCTCAGAACTCCAAGCTTATTTCTTCTTTGCATTGTAGATTTATCTTTGCTCAGAACTGGTGTTCAGCAGTCTGAACTTGTTAATCAAATCCATAATCAGAGTGTGGTTAAGTTCCTCTTCCCTTGCTCCTAGTAGAGAGGGCCTCTGTTTCCCACTGGGGAGTGACTCTGAGCCAGCCTGCTATGCCAGTGGGGGGAGGGGCACAAACCTCCACAAAGAAATGGTGCTAGATTTTGTCAAATGCCTTTTCTTGACTAGTTTATTTTTCCCTTCATTATTTTAAAGTACTGTATTACACTGATTGATTCTCTTATGTTGAACCAATTTGTATTCCTGGGATAAATCCATTTATTATGTTGGTGGACTGTTTTTTTCAGTACTTTGTTGAGGAAGTTTGCATCTATATTTATGAGGGATGTTAGTCCATAATTTTCTTTCTTATGGTATCTATATCTGCCTTTGGTATTTCAGTGATGCTACCCACAAAGGATGAGTTAACTCATTGGATTATTTCTATGGAGGTGTTGCTCCACCCATTCAGGGTGGGTCTTTATTAGATCGCTAGAGTACTTTAAAAACAGCCACAAAGGCCCAGATGCAAAGAAGTTGTGAGTGACATCTTGGAGAGCAACTGAGAGAGATATTTTGGAGATGGCCATTGAAAGCAGACTTATGCTAGCCCAGAGTTTGCTCCAGAGAAGCTAAAAGAGGACAGAATGCCCCAAGAGCAATATTTTGAAGAATGCCCAAGAGATGAGGTAAGAACTGAAACACAACCCAGACTCAGCAGATGCCAGCCACATGCCTTCCCAGCTAACAGAGGTTTTCCAGGTGCTATTGGCCATCCTTCAGAGAAAATACTCTATTGTTGATGCCTTACTTTGGGCACTTTATGGCCTTAAGACTGTAACTTTGTAACCAAATAAACCCCCTTTATAAATGCCAATCCATTTCTGGTATTTTGTATAATGGCAGCATTAGCAAACTGGAACAAACCCTTAATCCTAATGTTTGTAAAGATCATCAATTTTTGTTTTCTAATTTCCCAACCATAAAAGTTATTTAACTTTTCTTACTTGATTCTATAGAGTTCTGATAATTTGGTTAAGCCTTTTCTGTCTAATATTGAATCTTATATATTTTTCCTTTTTTCTAAAACTGTATCAATTAGCACTTTCTGTACAATAATGAAAATCAGCATATTATTTTGATTCTGGTGATCCCATAATTGCATCAAAATCTAAATGGTCTAAGGATAATCCTCCTTTGTACAGTGGTTGACTTGTTTACTCATCTTAATAATAGTTACTTTCACCATGTCTTATTTATCCAAAATTTTAAATTTATACAGCGCTTACATCATAACATGTTTCAAGGAAGAAAAATTCACCGATAACTACACCCTTGAACCTTGAAAATATAAGAATAATTATGTTGTGAATAAACAATTCATTTTTATCCCAGGTTTAATTTTTTTGACTTAAGATTTCAGAACATATTATTAGTGTGTTTTATTTGTTTCTTTTGTCTCTTCCCCTAGAATGAATCTGAAATCATTCAGTTCTTATTTTTTTTATTTTTTTAAAGTGACCTACTTTTTATTTTTGAAAGTTTTCAGTATCCTTTGCTTTTTCCTCCATTATATTTTGATATTTTTTACCTGGATGTGTTCTAAAGTTTGTCTCTAGTCAGAATTTTGGTTTCTCTGTAAACTTATGCTTTTACTGAAATGAGGGTTAGTTCATTTGTTTTTAGTTTATGAATTCTTTTTTTCTACTCTATTTATGATTAACAATTATTCTTCTTTCTATTTCCTTCCTTGGAAAATCCAATTATGTGCTATTAGGAGCTCCATATTTTATATTGCGTATATTTCATTCCTTCTTTCCTATTTCTATAATTATTTTACTAATTTACATTTTGTTCTACTTACACTACCTAAGTTTATTTTATTTTTTTAATTTGATTTTCAATCATATTTTCTCCTTCCTACTTATTTCAAAAGGACTTTTTTTATTGATTGTGACTTTAGTTTAACTACACTCTCCATTTACCCTAATTTATTCTTCTATTTAGGCATCTTTAAAAAAATTTTTTTTCATTCTTATTGCTAAAATATTCTGAAGATGGATTATCTGTTATGTTGCTAGTGTTTATTCGTACTCATCCCTAATGCTACATATTAATCCAGGTGCAGGTGACAAGACCACTGGTACAGAAACTATCTTTGTAACTGAATTATGGATGATATAACATCTGTATATAGGGGATAAATGGAATCTGAGCATTGGGATTCAGATCATTATTTTTTGGAAATTTTCATTGATTTCCTTCATATATTTGAATCTAAAATTCTCACTCTCATTTTAGAATATCAGGTTATATATAGGACACTCTTTTTTTTGAACATTATGGCAAGTTGGCATTTTAGAATTTGTTTTAGATCAATTTATACTTATTGCACTCATCACCACATCTGTATTTTCACTTGCTTTCAGATGTATTTATGTATATAATAATAAGAGGTTTAAAGAAAGCAATTCATACAATTTATATTTATTTGACCCTTCTTGAGAATGCTCCACATATATAGTATTATTATCTATAAAGGAAACACTTGTCAACAAAATAAATTAACATATAGTCCCAGGATTTTCAAGATATCAAAGAATATACAGATCTTAAGAAGACTACTTTACATGTCTATTGGAAAATATAATTTTTTAAAAAACTCAAATTTGTTTATATGCTTTTTATTTTACCCTCTTAAGTTAGAACTAAAATTTTGGGTTTAATTTCTATTTTTAGCATTGGAAACTAGTGACTGAGATTTAGGATCAGATTAGTATCACCTGAATAAGGCAGCAATAATACATATTATAAATGATTAAATCTCAGTGGCAATCCTTCATATATCCCTTTCTCTCATCCCTCTCCTACTGTCATAGAAATAAAAAGATGAATACAGCCTTCTGAAGTTTCTCTACAGAGAGCTGTGTCTGCATTGTTATTCAGAAAAATACTTAATGTATCCTTAAATACTATTACTCATTCAATTGTTAGCCCATGTTTTGCTGGATTTAGCCTATTAACATTTGTGAGTAAATTTCAATAGCTTTAATAATATATTAGTAGTCTCTCTTATCTGACAATGCACAAAACACAAAGAATATTGTAAAATTTAAATGTTCTGAGCTTAACTTCTTTAAAATAGGATTATTTGGTTTTAATAAAGGACTCTAAAAAGAAAGTTATGTCAAATAATAATATTTAGGGTCAGTAATTTCTGGTACTTAGAAGTGGGGAAAATAACCTTAAAGCATAGTTGTATTTAAAATCTTAATGTGGCAAAATCTTAAATTACGTAATTCTATCTCTGAAATCATTGCTGGGTATTTCTATCATCAGTTATCACTATTTTCCTCTCAAAACAACTTTTACAAACTCTAATATGAAGGAAGAATATATAACTTTCTAGGATCACAGTAAGCAGGAGCTGGAAATTCTACAAAGTTTTTATATATGTTAAAAATTTTTGCAATAAACAATTTCAAGTAATTATATATAATTTTCATTTAGAAATAAAATAGGTATGAATAAAATTAAGACCATTTTATTAAATATTTAAAAATTAGATTCCATGACTATTATTATTTTTAAAAAATGATTAAAAGATATGTTTTCAAAGCCTATTTGGAATAACAATTATATTTAAAAATTTATAAAAGTCCAAGGACATGTACTAAAAATAGCATACTAAATCACGTATTTGTGAGGTTGATAATAAGAATTTTTTACTGTTTTCTTTCTAAGATCACATAAAAACTGTTTACTTAACTGTTTAAAAGGTCAGTGTTCAGGTACAAGATTCATTATCAATAGTTTAGTTTCAAATCAGAAAAAAAATATTGAGTAGTGTATTAAATGGTCAACTAACGAATTGATAATTGAGTCTGAGATTAATATTAAATTGAGAAAAATCTTATTAAACCCAGGAACATGTTTCAAGATCAACCTTGGAAAATGATAAAAGGGTAAGGAAAAGTGGGAATGAATAGAAGAAGAATAGTCAGTGAAAAGAAGCAAGCTCCTCTTATATAAACATTTCCACAGTATAATCATCAGAACCATGAAAGAGCAAGAGTTAAATGAATCAAAGAAGCATAGAATAAATTTGAACTACACGTAATATTGGAATGCATGATAAAAAACACTTTAACAATACAGCCATTTAAATTGATGTTCTGAATTCATTTTGGAGTTTATGGTTTTTAGAAGGTGACTCAGAGAAACTTAGGAAAAAGTTTAGGAAAACTCCTGGAGAACTTTCAAAGCTTAAAAATAAGCTTATTATAAAATAAAACCTAGAGGAATATTTTGAAAAGTTGGGACTATCACCTTTAGAAACAGAGCATAGATGATTTTTCTAGTTTAGTTTCCCTGCAGATAGGGAATTTGCATCACAAACAAATGATATGTATTGTTTCTAGTCAATTCTCCATCTCTTTTCTGGAAGTGAATTTATATAGCATATTAAAGATTTTGAAAGGAAGGACTTTTGATTGGAAACTAAATTATGATCTTTTCATGTTTCATCTTATTTGAATTATGTGAAAATTTAAAGCAATGGGAAACAGATTTTGGGGAGTCTTGATTAACCATATTCATCCCCAGCCAGTTATCAGAGGACAAATAGTACCCCCAGACTGCACAGATCAATCTGTCATTTAGTTGAATTACCAGTCATTGAGCTGTGCATTGTATGAGGTGCTTTAGTGAGTTACATGCAAACCCTTGCTTTCTACACACTGACAAACCAAGATTTCATAGTCATTAAGATGCAATGATTGACATCAAAAGCATCACAATGAAATCAGTATTGTGATGAAACTATGCTGTGTTATGTAGGTAGAAAGAAAGTTGTAAAAAGAAGCCTAAATATCTGTGAAAATTTATAGGCAGAAGAATTTACTCACAATATCCAGAATTTACAAATTGTATATACCAAACCTTAAACCACTTCCTATTATCTGTGTGACTCTGGGTAAGTGTCTTAACCTTCTCATCTTTATAATGTACATAATAATACTTCCTACTTTCCAGGGTTGTCACAAAGATTAAATGAAGTAATTTACATAAAGGGCTTAGAAAAGTGACAGAGTAAGAGCTATGCAAGTGTTAATTTTAAGTTAAAAAAAATAAGTTGGAAAGTATAAACTTCCATATAAAAATACATGTATGTTTCTTTTTTCAACATCTTCAGAGACTTATTTAGGACTTTTAATTTATTTCGTGTGATAACTGCAAACCATTCTAAGTATCTAAATAGTTGAAAGATGAAAAAAATACTAATAGAGAAAAATTTTCATAGCATGAGATTGGATAAAAAAGATCTGGTGGGAGTATGATTGTGAGAATTAAATGAGAAAAATTTATTGAGTATTTAGTCTTTGCCAGGTGCTATGTTATAAATGGCTTATTTTATTCAATACATGTAAAGTGTTGACTCAGAAAATCATATTTATTACTAATATAAAGCTCAGTAAAGCATGGGACAGCTTGCATAAGCAGGTTTTGGAATAATCTTTGAAAAGCTTTGACAACAATTATGAAAGTTGGTTTTCAGGATGGCTCAAATTACTTCTATTTTGAGAATAAGGCAGTTGAGATAATTTCTAGGGTCTAATCTTCTCCCGTAACTATATTTTCTTTTCTTCCTTCACGCGGAGAAATTCAGTGTCCATTCATGCTAAATGACCTCCTGTTAGTGTTGTGGCTTCACGCTGAAAGGTGTTCTTACCCTCTGCATACTCAAAGTCCAAACAGTACCGTCTCTCCATGTCAATTATCCCTGAATTATTTAATTCAGCTTTTTCTCTCGGATTAATTCATGTGCTTTAGTTTTATCTTCCCCCAAAGACGTAAGTTCCCTTGACAATAAAGATTGCATCTTGCACTTTTAATTTAGCTTCAACAGCTTTCTCACACAATTCTTAGAACCAAGTAAATTGAGTAAGTGAATGGATAACATTGAATTCTTATGCTGAATTCCACACAGGGCTTGGATCTTTGGATACTAATTTTCTGTGCTAAGCATGGATCCCTGCCCCTTTATGATATCATATTATTTGTTTAAATGTAATAATTCTGTTACTCTCTCAATATTTTAGGAATTAGTACTGGGTAGAAATGATTCATCCAGATTTATTCTTAATTAATGCTTCGGATAATTTAATTCTAACATTAAATTTCATATTTTCTTAAAAAATATGTTTAAGGGCCTACTTTTCTGCCTTAAAAAAGTAATGCTTTAGAAAGAGGATCACTATGGTAAAATATTAGAAATAGATACACATAATTTATGGGGAGAAATATACTGTCCTTTGGCAGTACATGACCTTAGCACAGTCACTAAAGGGAAATAATTCATTACATACACTTATAGGTCATCTATTATCTTCAAATTTTTGTCCAATTACTTTTTCTCACAAAACATATTTAACAACAACCTCAAAAGATAAAAAAAAAAAGAAAATATATTGTTTTACATGTGTACAGTGGTTTATAAATAAATTTAAAAATAATGTGCTTAGGGACACTAAATCTATGTGTTCTAAATTAAAGTTACTTCATACAACAGATTTTCAGTAAAAGGTTTAAAAATATTCCCCAGCAAGTACAGCACTTAGCCTTTCCTCTAAAACTGTACTTATTGTATCATAAATATTTCACATCAAGCTAAAAAACTACAAATGTTCCCACATTTTTCTATGTGTAATAGCACATACACTCCCTGTACATAAAAATGTTGACAATAAATATAAAATCACTGTTTCTCATTTTTGGTGATTTTTTTTCTTTCTTTTTAGTGTTTCAAGGTTGTTTTGCTTACACATATAAACAATTTATAAGTGGTTCTGCGAGTGAGGCATGGTTGTCAGAGGTGGAGAAACGAAGTCTTGCTACATCCTACACTAAATTCATGCATTGGGCTACAGATTCCAATAGTCTCATCTCAAAACCTGCTAATCATTTTTCATGATTTGTAGATTCCCTAATTATATAACAATGACTGTATTAACTTGTATTTATAAATGGTTAACAATGTGCTAGAAACTAATACAAAATATACTTGAATAAGACACTTGATTTATCCTTGAGAAGAAAGATTTAAGCAAAAAAATTCCCCCAAAAATGGTGTTCTTATTTATTTTTGGAAAAAGCAGTCTCTAGCAGAATTCCCTGATCATCTCACTGATATTTCTTTCTAGTGAACTCAAGCTTGTGCTTCCTGGACTACCTTGAGTGAGGAAATTTTTTCAGCTCTGAGGACTTTGAACAACTCTAGAGAGGACTCTCAACCAGCAGAGTGGTATAGCTATTAGGATGGAGGGTCCTTCAAAAATGCTTCATCTCATTTAGCAAAGATCTGAAAGGAGAGGAAACTTTCAAGAAGGAAATCACTGCATGTCAGCAGGAGGAATGTCAAGGAAAGAATGTTTTTTAAGGTTACCCAGGTGATCAAAGGGAGAATAAAGTAAGTTTTTTGAATAACTATGGGGACATTTGCTTCTTGGAAAAGTCAACTAAATTCTCCAATAGCAATATGACAAAGAGTACAATTTTCCTGCATCAGATTTCTCTCTGTATGATTAAAAAATGTTTGAAATAGTGTCTGACTCAGAAACATAAGATTCAAGTTCGAGTTTCAGCTTGATCTTTTTTGTATTTCAGTGTCCATCTGTAAATGGAGATATATATCTACTCTGCCTTATTCAAAAGCTTATTGTTAAAACCAATATTTTATTATAAAACCTGTAAATTTAACTTGCATTTCATAGGTGTAAATATAACTTGTATTTCATAGGAACATTAAAGAACATATTCCTAAGTACATCATGTGTATTAAAGAATAAACTTTAAATGGTCAGAGACAGTAAACAAATCAGTATTTTGTAGCTTTGTGTTGCTTTTTTCGGGAAAATAGGCTAACGTTCATTGTATAGTTCCTTATTTCTTTTTTCTCTAGAAATTGCTGGGTTTTATTCTGTTGCATCATGTCTTTCCAGCTAGGAACTGTTCTGCCTTCAATGTCAACAATACTTCTTTGCACATCAGTGGTCTCAGCCTACACACATAATATGAATAAATGGGAACAACTATTAAGAAAGAAGACAAATGACTAGTATATGACATTGCAATACATCTATTTTGGCAAAGTATTCTGTGCAAATCTAAAAAGATGAATTCAAGTGTTTTAAGCAGAATAGAGGTTAAATAAATTGTATGCAATAATTTCTGCAGAATAGTAAAAATCTAGTTTTAAGCACATCTCTTCTTATATGAAACTTAAAAACCACAATTAAATTAAGCATTCTGTCACAGGAAACAACAACACAGTTTTATCTTTAAATATTTAGAGAATGTAATAAAGAGTAAATGTTTTACAATAAGAATATTCTTATCTAAAAATAAAGATTATGAAGAATAAACATTTAAAATGTTGGTGAAAGATCACCTGTTAGATCATATTCATTGTTTTATGGGCCAGTACATTACATATACAATACCAGGCTGCTATTTATTTTTTCCTTTAAAAGATCTCAGTTCTGAAATATATACTACTTCACTAGGTTAATTTGGTCAAACAAATTGCACTGTATTTTTTATAATCAATTATTCTTGTGATAATTAAAATATGCATATTGACTACGTCATAAAAGTTTTAGAAACAATTGTGAATAATCAATTGTTCAGTGCTGGGGATGTCAAGTACATATGCTCAGAGGCCATCTTCTGGCCACAGCCTATGCTGCCCCCTCCTTTTCTACTGTGTGCAAATGTTTCAGCCTGTTTCTATTTTGCAGCCACAGGAGATGGTTAGGTCTAATGAAAAGGCCAGACCTTATTGAACCCTGAAACCGGGATAAAGCAGCCCAGATGCTTATCAGGGCAGGAACTCTCAGTGGCAGTGCCTCCTCCCCCTGGGTCAAATAAATACCCTACCCTTGACAGCTCAGATTCGTCTCTCTCCTCCGATGTCAAGTGGAGTGTGCAGAGCTGCCATCCATTCACCCTGATCTGAGTAGTTGACCTCCGTGGCCTCTATGGGATCTCTTCTTCTGCTTTTGGACCTTTTGTGCTTTGTAAGCAACAAAGTGGTCATTTGCTGAAAGTTTCTGTGGTGCCTGAGCCTGCGTTCCCAGGATGCACCATGTAGCAACTCGCTCCTCATTTAGTTACATTGAAGAACATATTCCTAAGTACGTAATGTGTATGCCCTATCTATACACCAATAAGGAGAGACAGCACTCACCTGCCCACAGCAGTGGGGAAGACCTTTGTATGTTTTAAATATTAAAATCTTAAACTCTCTGGAATTGAAGACTGTTTTTTTCCCCATATACCAAATTATGTTCAAATAGAAAATTAACTGTTCCCTGCTTGCTGTTAGCCTATGCTGCCCCCTCCTTTTCTACTGTGTGAAAATGTTTCAGTTTCTACATAAGGATAATAGTATTATCTGTCAAATCGGACTTTTATGTGGGTGTGATGAGGTAATGCATATAAAGGTCTTGGTACAATGTCTGTCTCATAAAAGACACTGATGACAACAATAGTTAATATTTATTAAAGCACATTTCTAATAACTTTATAAAGGTTATTAAATAAGTGTTAATTCATTGTATTCATAATAAACCTCATAAGACAGTTATTTTCATACCTGCTTAGCAGATTTTATAGTAAATGTTTGATTTAAACTTCCATCATTATAATTTAGTATCAAGCTCCAAACTGAAGACTGAACCTGACCAAAACTGAATTAGATTTTATGAAAGTATTTTCAGAGAAGGAAAAGTGCTATCAAGAGGATATGCAACAATTAGTGTACATTAAAGGTAATTGCTTAACTAATAGATCCTGAACACTGATGTTCTGTGAACAACTTTCCAAGGTTTCAAAGCAGATTTTTCCCTGGTGATTCTGTGCTCTCTCTGCATTGTGTTCTTTCTGACACTCCTTTACAAGGATCATGAAAGAGAAGAATCAAAACCAAGCATTACTGAGTTTCCTTCTCATCCCATAATTCAGAATGTATTTTCAAAAAGGGACAAAGCTCTAAATGTTGTCTAGATTCTTGGCAAGTTTACCATTAAAAAAAATCCAATTAGAATCAAAAAGTAATGTCACCTTTGTAGGAAAATATGTTTAGGGTTCAAATGATTGACATACAATTAAAAGGTATCTTAATTTAACTGATGGGTTATAATAAAAAATGCACTAATATATCTCAAATACTATATTATAGAACACAATTCAGAATGTTACTAATTATCCTTGGGTCTGTTACAAAAATTTATTTACCCAACAACAGAAAGAATTTTGGTAGGAGGTTTTTTTAAATTTAATGATTACTTGGAACATAAATTCCTTCCAGCAGCTTCTTTATCCTCAACATCATTTAGAATTTCATGATCAGATAGTTAGTCCAAGGACCTAGCCACTGGATATAAGAACAGAAACAGTTGTGTACATGTTTGTGAGTATAAAATAAACTCCACTGTATGATACATACTATGCTTAAATTATGAAAATGCTTTCAATTAAAGTATATAGGAAATTTGCATACTTCATAAATTAATGGACGGTCATTTTTTAGAATTTAAGAAATAAGAATACAAAATGTGGAGGAGGAGAAAGAAGATGGCAGCATAGAGAGGAATGGAAGTTAGTTAGTCCCCTGGAACAAGTAATAAACCAACCAGGGACATCTAGTAAATACTCTGGAATAACTGCTGGTGGATAACTGTGACTGTCCACACATAATACTCCAACATGGATTGGGAGGAATGCCTAAAATTGCAGCATAAAATCTGTAAGTAAAGACTATGGACCCGAGCCAAGAGCCTCTCCCCTACAGCAGCCCAAACTGCAAAACCTTGCTGTGATAAAGAGCAGCACTCTCTGAACGAGCAAATATACCTCAGTCCAGCTCTAACTGGGGTTTTGATTAACAAACATGGACTGCTCAATACAAGCTACAAATCCCCAACAAGCAGACAGAAGCTTTTACTGATGACTGACCTTAAAGAGCTGGCAGACTTGCCTGTGCTGGGAGAAGGAGCCCAGAAGACCAGGTGCTATGTCTGGCCAGCAGGTGAAGCTGGGGGAACCATGGACTGGCCCTGAAGGGAGGCTTTCTGCCCCTTTTTCTCTCTCTCAACCTGGGCAGCTCAGTGGAGAAAGCCATAGCCATTTTCAGTTCACAGTGCTTTGACTCAGACAAGGGTGGAGATAGCAGAGTCAGAGAGATGAAGAGCCAATTTAAATGCAAATGAAAACTCCCTAGGGGGTGTACCTTCCCTAAGAGGAAGGAGGTGGTGCCCAGCCCTGCTACCAGCCTCCCATTCAGAACCAGACCCCAGAGCCTGGGGAAAAACAGCCAAAACAGAAACTAAGGACTTAAGGGGCCATGCCCCCTTACATTAGTCTGGAGCTACAGGCTAACAGGTGCCATCTGCCGGACAGGTTAGAAAAAGTACAGTGGCTTCAGGCCTCACAGAGTGTGTCAATCTTCAAAGACACACCCTCAGGGAAACCTGATACTGAATATTGCCCCCTTCTGAGATCTGAGCCTGTTCTTGTCTGGGAATACCTGACGGGTAACCAAGGAAACCAGATGCCTAGACAACAGAAAACTGAAACCTACACTAAGAAAAATGAAGTTATGGCCCAGTCAAAGGGAGAAAATTGCATTTCAACTGAGATACAGAAATTGAAACAACTAATGATAAATCAATTCAAAAAGTTTAGGGAAGATATGGCAAAAGAGATGAAGTATATAATGAAAACACTGGATGAATATAGGGTAGAAACTGAAAGTTCAAAAAAACACTGGCAGAATCTATGGAAATGAAAGGCACAACACAAGAGATGAAAGACACAATGGAGATATACAACAGCAGATCTCAAAAGGCAGAAGAAAACACTCAGGAACTGGAAAACAAGACACCTGAAATCCTACATACAAAAAAACAGATAGGGAAAAGAATGGAAAAATATGAACAACATCACCAGGAATTGAATGACAACAAGAAATGCAAGAATGTATGTGTCATGGGTGTCCAAGAAGGAGAACAGAAGGGAAAAGGGACAATAATAGAGGAAATAATCAATGAAAATTTCCCATCTCTTATGAAATACATAAAATTACAGATCCAAGAAGCGCAGCACACCCCAAACAAATAGATCTGAGTAGGCCTAGCCAAGACACTTAATAATCAGATTTTCAAACATCAAAGACAAAGAAAGAATCCTGAAAGCAGGAAGAGAAAAGTGATCCATCACATACAAAGGAAGCTTCATAAGACCATATGCAGATTTCTCAGTAGAAACCATGAAGGCAAGAAGGAAGTGGGGTGGTATATTAAAGACACTGAAATTGAAAATCCACCAACCAAAAATCCTATATCCAGCAAAACTGTCCTTCAAATATGAGGGAGAGTTTAAAATATTTTCTGACAAACAGACAATGACAGAGTTTGTGAACAAGATACCTGTGCTACAGGAAATACTAAAGGGGGCACTACAGACTGATAAGAAAAGACAGAAGTGAGAGGTTTGGAACAAAATCTTGGGTGATGGTAGCACAGTAATGTAAGTACACTGAACAAAGATGACTGTGAATATGGTTGAAAGAGGAAGGTTATGATCATGTGGGATACCAGAAGGAAAGAGGAAAGATAAAGACTTGGACTGTATAACTCAGTGAAACCTAGTGTTCAACAATTGTGATAAAATGTACAAATATGTTTTTACATGAGGGAGAACAAATGAATGTCAACCTTGCAAGGTGTTAAAAATAGGATGGTATTGGTGCAAAAATACAATCAATGTATACTAGAGACTATAATTAACAGAAGTATTGTATTATGCTTCCTTTGATGAAACAAGGGCAACATACCAAAGCTAAATGCATATAAGAGGGGGACATAAGGGTGGGGTATAGGAATCTTGGCATTGGTGATGTTGTCTGACTCTTTATTCTATTTTAGTTTAATGCTATCTTTCCTTTTGTTGCTTCCTAGTTGTCATGTTTTGTTCTTGTTTTTGTTTTTCTCTTTCTTTTTTTCTTTTTCTTTTGTCTCTCTACCTTCTTTGACTGTTCCTCCTTCTTTGTGGAAGAAAAGGAGATGTTCTTATATAGATAGTGATGAGGGTGGTGAATACATAAATATGTAACTATGCAGGGAACCATCAATGTTTACTTAGGATGGAATGTGTGGGGTTTGAACAAAACTGTCTTTAAAAAAATGGGTTGATGAAGAAACCCTGAAGACACTATATTGAGTGAAATAAGTCAGACACATAAGGAAAAATATTGCAGGGTCTCATTGATATGAATTAATTATAATATGTAAACTCCTAAACATGAAATATAAGTTACCAGCATATAGAACAAGGCTAAAGTATGGGGAGTGGTTGCTTATTATGAGCAAAATGTTCTGAACTTAAGTGTTTGAAAATGGACAGAGGTGATGGTAGCACTGTGTGAGAATAGCAGTGTTGAATGGTGTGTGAATGTGGTGGAAAGGGGAAGCTCAGAGTTAGAGGTTAAAAGATGGGAATGTATGAAACAGTGAATCCTGTGGTGGGCAATGTCTCTGATTAACTTTACAAATATTAGAAATCTCTTTCATGAGCTAGAACAAATGTATGAAACTGTAACTAGAAGTTAATAATAGAGGGGCATATAGGGAGAAAAGTATACCTATTGCAAACTATATATTATAGTTAGTAGCATTTTAACATTCTTTCATCAACAGTAACAAATGTACTATACCAATACTATGAGTCAATAATGGAGGGGGGATGGTTAGGGATATGGGAGGGGATTTGAGTTTCCTTTTTTTTTTTTTTTTTTTGGTCTTTATTTCTTTTCTGGACTAATGTAAGTGTTCTAAAAATTCAAAAAAATTAATTGTGGTGATGGATGCACAGCTGTATGATTGTATGATGGTATCATGGGAAATTGATTGCACACTTTGGATCTTTGGATAATTGTATGGAATGTGAACAATCTCAATAAAAAAAAATACAAAGTGCAACTAACTGAGCCCATTAACAAATTCTACAGAGAAAGTTGACTTAAATATTAATGAATGGAAGATACGCCTATAAAATAATTCTCCCCTTACAAGTTAATAGGAAGTATGATTATATGTAAAATTTTGTTCTACATCATTGCTGAAAAGCATGAGCCAATACTCCTGTTATGCATAAAATATAATTATTCATTTTAGCAATTATTACACAGCACTTCATAGGCCAAACATAAAAATTAAAAGACAACTGAAATGTCTCTGAGATGAATTAAGTAAATTCATTTAAACTGAACTGAAGAAAATTTTCAATGGTAATATTAAAATACCTGTACTCTGTATTCTAAACTATATCTTATGATCCTGAAAGCAGAATTCTAAGACCTTTTCAAAATGGTACCTAATATCTAATAAAGCCCCCAAATGTCAGTCTTACATATTTTCTCTACATAAGCAATATAAATACAATTTAGAAGAAGAGACTTTGTCCTTCACAGATCTCATTAAACAAATAACAAAAATAAATCATATCCTAATTGTGACTGAAAACCTCATATAGTCATAAACATTCTTCCAAATTTAGCATAATTATTTACTTTTGTTTAGTTGGTTCCCTTCTTTCCACTTTCTCTCACTTTCACATAAAAATCACTAGCTCTGTGCTCTTCTCTAGAATCTATCATTCACCAAGGTTCATATTTTCTTGCAAGTTAACACATTAAGAAAAAACCAAAAGCTAAGTTATTTTCTAAAGGTCACATTGTAAGGCAACAGCTCAGTTATCACCAGAAATGTTAATATCTGCTTCTCCATTTTGTTCACTGAATCATAACCCTTTTTTTAACAGTACATATGAGAGGAATTTTAAGCACTACTATATTACCTGTGAGATTTTTGTCATTGTTAGATATGAGAGAAGGACAAATAATTGAGGCTTAAAACAGTTCTTTACCAAAGAAGTGTTTAAAAATCTGCCTTTTTTGGAAGAAGACTTACCCTAAAAATGTGACACTGTATAAATGATTCAGAGTCTCAATTAAATCTTCTCTTAGAGTCAGAGAGTTTTAAACTGGACTCAGCACATATGAATTGAGTGAACGTGAACAATTTAGTTTAATTTCACTGACCCTCAGTTTACTCTTCTGTAAAATGTTGTTTTTACCCATCATCTACTTTCTAGAATTGTTGTTAAGATGAAATGAAATCTTAGTTAGAAAATTCTTAGCATAGTGCCCAGCACAGAGTAGATGCTCAATATGTATTATATTTTATAAATAACTGGTGTTTTTCAGGGTCTACCTTAAGTGTGATTTTAAGATGATAGTGAAGATGACAATGGAAATAGAAGTCACCAAACTTAAAGACATTCTGGATAAGCAGTGAATAGTTGTAATAAATATTGTATTCTCTTAATGTAAAAAAAAAAGAGAGAAAAAAGATAAATTATTAATAAGATGATTTTATGATTTTAATTAGCATTTTAATTAGAACAATTCCTAATCAAGTTTATTAGGACAACAGTAATAGCCATTAATAGACTTTTTGATCAAGTAATAAAATTTTTGAATTCATATCAGAGTGCGTGTGACTTAATTTAATACTTCTCATTACTTACCACATCCTATATTAATAGAAAATCTATTAATTTTATTTATTTGGTAATAGCATGATTTATAGGTTTTAAAGTCTTAATTATATTTTTCCCTTGAAAAACACCCCTTGAAAAACATTAGAGAAAGTCATATATTCTATGAACACTTTTGGGGGATGTATAGGTACTTGTGTGCATGTGTGAGTGTACGAGTGTATTTCCTTTTAGAACTTTTAAAGTAAAATGGCATAATACAAATATCAAATGTTAAAGAAATTTGTAACATTAAGTTTAAGTATTCCATTAACCCCATCACCAGAGATAACCTCCATGTACTTTTAAGAGGCATACTACGTCAATATTTTTGTATGTATTAATATATTCATGTTTTAGTACTTACGTAAAAAATATGGAAGTTGAATATCAGGTTTTACTCATCCAACATTAAATACAGTTTTGCTGTTTGCATTTTCCTAACTGGAAAATTCTGTAAATGTACATTTGTGAGAACTTCCTGTTCCTGCCATTAATCCAAAGAAAAACCCTTATATATTCACTTCCCCTAAATTTAAGTGTAGCAGATATCCAGGATCCCAAGATTGGGGCTAGAAAAGAGAGTTTTGCACCTCAGTGTGCCTTCCTTGGTGTTTTTTCTTTTGGTTTTATTTTGGGGGAACACAGCCCATATAGTTTAATTCCACTTTATTCACTCATCACTCATAGGAGAGAGGCCTCCTGGAGTAGCATGAATGAACAACAGAATAAGCAATATTTTAGACTGATCAGAAGCCCCTTCAATTACACAGCTTAAACAAGCTTTTACTTTACCTCACTTCCTTGAGGTAGAATGTGATTTGTAGCAGTACTGTAGTCTGGGCAATGGTAGCTATAAATTCTATCCACAGGGTCATGACTACATCAGTTAACAAATGAAAAAACTCATTTCCTGACTTCTCTTGAGACACTAATAAGGCCTTGAATCAAAAGTCCAGTGTAATTACCATGTGTATTTCAGATTAAATAAATGTGATAAAAGCTTCCATCTGGCTGTTGATCAAACATGTGGGGAGATGCTGATTTCCAGTGACATACTGCAATATGTCTATTGTAACAGCCCCTTATGCCTTCCTGTAAATTACTTACCTTTGGGATTACTTGATTTAAGCAGAGAGAAATATTACTCACTTCTTAAGTGCTGCCCAATGGGAGTTAGCGAGATGTAGTCTAATCTTAGACTTGTTAAGGAAAACATTAAGAAATAATGGAGCCATGTTTATTTTACTAAATGACAATTGTGCTCAAACTATTTGAAGAAGGCAAACTCAATTTTATAGCAGCCAGAACTTGTTCTTCATGACCGAAGACAACATCTAAAGGAATTGGAAATTAAAATAGATAAGTATTTGGTTGTGTAATTTAGTAACCAAATTTTGATAAATAAGTGAAGTCTGGATATTTCTTCTGGCAAACATCAATAATATAGCAAGAACACTGAGAACTGAGAAAACTTTTGGGTAAAAAGTTCATAAATGTCTTAACAGTCATTATCATCATCAAAATATTCATGTTTTATAGGAAAAATCTAACATATTGGGTTCTAATTAAAGTACTGAGAAACAGTAAGAATGATGGATATATATTTTTTTTCCTTTTAGCTGTTTTGGAATAAGGGGGAAATAAAGCCAATCAAACCACTGTCATTTGCATAAAAGGGAGAATGCATAGTCCATACCTAGTTTTCAGACTGAAGTAAAAGCCCCCAAAGATAGTCTAGGATTCAGACTTTCTCAGCCTTGGCACTACTGACATTTTAACCTGGATAATTCTTTGTTGTGGGGGCTGTCCTGTGTATTGTAAGATGCTTAGGCACATCCCTGGTCTCTACCACTTGCTGTCAGGAATGCCTTCTCACCCTCCAGTTATTGCAACCACTTATGTCTCCAGACATTGTAATATCCCCTAGGGGGCAAAATCACCTGCAGTAGAGAACCAACGGTCTAGGTAAATTTGCTTAATTGGGACAGAGAGCCTGTAGGTGTAAAAAAGAACAAACAAAAGAATGAATACAAAATCAACAACTTTTCAAATATATCACTTTAACTTGCATTGGATTATATTGGATTGCATATACAGACACTTCATATTTAAAAATGAATGGTTGAGATTGAAAATAGTACTGAATTTTAGAAAAAATATGTTTTAGAAAAAAGTCAGATGTACACAAAATAAAATATAATCAGGATATATGTTTTAAAGCTGAGGGAAAAAAGAAAATGTCTAGGTTAACTCGGTTTATAATACAGAATGTTATGACATCAAACTGGCTTTTTAAAAAATTTAGTATATTGGTCCTTAATAAATATTTATTGAACCTAAATGAATTAAATTATTTGCACCAACTTGGACTTTGAGCAAGAAAATGAAACTAGGCAGGAAGAGTCCAGGACAGACCTTCTCACTTTCAGGCTGTAGCCCAAGACAAACCTGAGCCTCTCTGTTCCTGGGTCACAAATGTAAAATGAGGACAAGAATAGTATTTACCTCACAGGTTACACTGTATGGCCTAATGAATTGACTTGAATAGGCTTACCTATATAAAAGACTTAACACAATGCCTAGCACATTAAAAGAGCTTTATACACATTAGTATTCATATTAATATTATTTGTTTTTATTAGGGAGAAAATACAAGAAAATGTCTTGAAGTAAGAAAAAAAACAGGGAAAAAAAACAATTCATATACAAAATAGGGAGAAAAGAATTCCTATTTCCAGTTAGATATAACAATAACACACATTAAAAAAATCATACACCATGACCAAGTGGGGTTCATTCCAGGCATGCAAGGATGGTTCAACATAAGAAAATCAGTCAATGTATTACAACACATTAACAATTCGAAAGGGAAAAATCAAATGTTCATCTCAATAGATGCTGAAAAAGCATTCAACAAAATCCAACATCCGTTTTTGATAAAAACACTTCAAAAGGTAGGAATTGAAGGAAAATTCCTCAATATAATAAAGAGCATATATGAAAAACCCACAGCCAGCATAGTACTCAATGGTGAGAGACTGAAAGCCTTCCCTCTAAGATCAGGAACAACACAAGGATGCCCGCTGTCACCACTGTTATTCAACATTGTGCTGGAAGTGCTAGCCAGGGCAATCCGGCAAGACAAAGAAATAAAAGGCATCCAAACTAGAAAAGAAGTAAAACTGTCATTATTTGCAGATGATATGATCTTATATCTGGAAAATCCTGAGAAATCGATGATACAGCTACTAGAGCTAATAAACAAATTTAGCAAAGTAGCGGGATACAAGATTAATGCACATAAGTCAGTAATGTTTCTATATGCTAGAAATGAACAAACTGAAGAGACACTCAAGAAAAAGATACCATTTTCAATAGCAACTAAAAAAATCAAGTACCTAGGAATAAACTTAACCAAAGATGTAAAAGACCTATACAAAGAAAACTACATAACTCTACTAAAAGAAATAGAAGGGGACCTTAAAAGATGGAAAAATATTCCATGTTCATGGATAAGAAGGCTAAATGTCATTAAGATGTCAATTCTACCCAAACTCATCTACAGATTCAATGCAATCCCAATCAAAATTCCAACAACCTACTTTGCAGACTTGGAAAAGCTAGTAACCAAATTTATTTGGAAAAGGAAGATGCCTCGAATTGCTAAAGACACTCTAAAAAAGAAAAACAAAGTGGGAGGACTTACACTCCCTGACTTTGAAGCTTATTATAAAGCCACAGTTGTCAAAACAGCATGGTACTGGCACAAAGACATATAGATCAATGGAATCGAATTGAGAGTTCAGAGATAGACCCCCAGATCTATGGCCAACTGATCTTTGATAAGGCCCCCAAAGTCACTGAACTGGGTCATAATGGTCTTTTCAACAAATGGGGCTGGGAGAGTTGGATATCCATATCCAAAAGAATGAAAAAGGACCCTTACCTCACACCCTACATAAAAATTAACTCAAAATGGACCAAAGATCTCAATGTAAAAAAAAAAAAACCATAAAACTCCTAGAAGATAATGTAGGAAAACATCTTCAAGACCTTGTATTAGGTGGACACTTCCTAGACTTTATACCCAAAGCACAAGCAACAAAAGAAAAAATAGATAAATGGGAACTCCTCAAGCTGAGAATTTTCTGTACCTCAAAGGAATTTCTCAAAAAGGTAAAGAGGCAGCCAACTCAATGGGAAAAAAATTTTGGAAACCATGTATCTGACAAAAGACTGATATCTTGCATATACAAAGAAATCCTACAACTCAATGACAATAGTACAGACAGCCCAATTATAAAATGGGCAAAAGATATGAAAAGACAGTTCTCTGAAGAGGAAATACAAATGGCCAAGAAACACATGAAAAAATGTTCAGCTTCGCTAGTTATTAGAGAGATGCAAATTAAAACCACAATGAGATACCATCTCACACCGATTAGAATAGCTGCCATTAAACAAACAGGAAACTACAAATGCTGGAGGGGATGTGGAGAAATTGGAACTCTTATTCACTGTTGGTGGGACTGTATAATGGTTCAGCCACTCTGGAAGTCAGTCTGGCAGTTCCTTAGAAAACTAGATATAGAGTTACTGTTCAATCCAGTGATTGCACTTCTCGGTATATAACTGGAAGATCAGAAAGCAGTGACACAAACAGATATCTGCATGCCAATGTTCATAGCAGCATTATTCACAATTGCCAAGAGATGAAAACAACCCAAATGTCCTTCAACAGATGAGTGGATAAATAAAATGTGGTATATACACATGATGGAATACTACGCGGCAGTAAGAAGGAACGATCTCGTGAAACATATGACAACATGGATGAAACTTGAAGACATAATGCTGAGCGAAATAAGCCAGGCACAAAAAGAGAAATAGTATATGCTACCACTAATGTGAACTTTGAAAAATGTAAAACAAATGGTTTATAATGTAGAATGTAGGGGAACTATCAATAGAGAGCAATTAAGGAAGGGGGAACAATAATCCAAGAACAGATAAGCTATCATGGGTAAATTTAATGTTCTGGGAATGCCCAGGAATGACTATGGTCTGTTATTTACTGATGGGTATAGTAGGAACAAGTTCACAGAAATGTTGCTATATTAGGTAACTTCCTCGGGGTAGAGTAGGAACATGTTGGAAGTAAAGTAGTTATCTTAGGTTAGTTGTCTTTTTCTTACTCCCTTGTTATGGTCTCTTTGAAATGTTCTTTTATTGTATGTTTTTTTTTTTTGATTATTTTTTATTTTTTTATTTTTCATACAGTTGATTTAAAAAAAAAAAGTTAAAAAAAACAAGGAAAAAAATATGTAGAGCCCCCTTGAGGAGCCTGTGGAGAATGCAGGGGTATTGGCCTACCCCACCTCCATGGTTGCTAACATGACCACAGACATAGGGGACTGGTGGTTTGATGGGTCGAGCCCTCTACCACAGGATTTGCCCTTGGGAAGACTGTTGCTACAAAGGAGAGGCTAGGCCTCCCTATCATTGTGCCTAAGAGCCTCTTCCTGAATGCGTCTTTGTTGCTCAGATGTGGCCCTCTCTCTCTAGCTAAGCCAACTTGAAAGGTGAAATCACTGCCCTCCCCCCTACATGGGATCAGACACCCAGGGGAGTGAATCTCCCTGGCAACGTGGAATATGACTCCCAGGGAGGAATGTAGACCTGGCATCGTGGGACGGAGAACATCTTCTTGACCAAAAGGGGGATGTGAAAGGAAATGAAATAAGCTTCAGTGGCAGAGAGATTCCAAAAGGAGCCGAGAGGTCACTCTGGTGGGCACTCTTATGCACAATTTAGACAACCCTTTTTAGGTTCTAAAAAATTGGGGTAGCTGGTGGTAGATACCTGAAACTATCAAACTACAACCCAGAACCCATGAGTCTTGAAGACAATTGTATAAAAATGTAGCTTATGAGGGGTGACAATGGGATTGGGAAAGCCATAAGGACCACACTCCCCTTTGTCTAGTTTATGGATGGATGAATAGAAAAATAGGGGAAGGAAACAAACAAACAAAGAAACAGACAAAGGTACCCAGTGTTCTTTTTTACTTCAATTGTTCTTTTTCACTTTAATTATTATTCTTGTTATTTTTGTGTGTGTGCTAATGAAGGTGTCAGGGATTGATTTAGGTGATGAATGTACAACTATGTAATGGTGCTGTGAACAATCGAATGTACGATTTGTTTTGTATGACTGTGTGGTATGTGAATATATCTCAATAAAATGAAGATTTAAAAAAAAAAGAAAGATGATTATAAACTGATCATCAAATGCTAAAGGGTAGTACTACCAGTAAATGCTATAGAAGGGGAAGAGTGAAGATGACTGGAGTAATGGAATTTTTCTGAATTAAGGGAGTCTTAATTAGACCTTGAAGGACTCGTAGGATGGAGATAAGTGAAAAAGAGGAGAAAATATATTAATTTGAGGACTTGCCTTACTCACTGCTTTTGTGAAACTGTGGAAGCTAGGTGAGAATGAGGCTCTTCAGGTTCATATCTTATGTCAAGGCAAGGACAGTTAGGGTCCAGAGCTCCAGAACACAGTTCTGCAGTCCAATAACAGTAACAGCAGCAACAACAGTTTCCACAGAGTCATCTGGAGAACTTTTCTTAGAAAATGGTGCTGAACTCATGGCAACATAACTCTGGACAAGTCATCTGTAGCGTTACTTCCTCAAATCTATCTTCCTTTTGTGAGTAAAGAAAGTGGAAATTTGTTCCAGAATACCTATTGTCCTAAATTAGTATCACAGATTGGTCAATGACTCAATTCATCTTCTTGACTCATGAACCTGTACATTCAACCAAGAATTCTCCTAGCTTCAGAATTAAGAACAGGCCATTTCCCTTGAGGATACCAAGAACTTTGGCCTCAGCTCTGTCACACATCCTGAAATAGCAGACAGCTGATCTTATCATAGTCTCCCTTTCTGGCTTCAACGAAGAAGGGTCCCGTAGACAAATAAATTTGGGAAGGTTATTCGAGTTTAACAATGTTAACAGAGTTTCTTAACAACAGGACTTTTGGGGCCCTTTACAGTATGCAGTATTTCTCAGTATTGTTTGACCAAGATATGCTTTTTTTTTTTTTTTTTTGAGATAAATAGATTTATTAAACTTATTTAGAAAATGTTATTATGGGGACATAGGGCACAATAGTGAGAGCTAGATAGGGTGGAAAATTAGGACCAGTGAGAGGAATTGGGTTATGAGCTTTAAATTGGAATAAAGACAAAAGTGACACTTCCTGAAAGACTGGAAAAGATGTGAAGATAAATGTAAAAGCAGAGATGAGATACAACATTACTAGTAAAACATGGTGAATTTCAATTTTAATTTTTCATATAATGTTAAAAGATATTTAAGTGGTAACTGTAACAGCTTTGGGCTTATAATATGTGATATTCTTGAAGAACTGTAACTCATTTTGGCTTAACTTTATCAAGATTCTCCTTAAAACATGTATTTCATTTTATTGGGGACATTTGCTATCATATGCTCTTTTTTCAAGTAAAGTTTACAAGGACACAAAGAAAGAATAGCAGAGCAGTCAAGAGGACATTACTGAAGTCTATATAAAAAATAATGGAAGAGCAGATTAATGTATTCAAGCAGTTTAGAGAGGAAAGTTACTCAAGTAAATTTCATTCTTGTTAGCTCTGAAGAATATGTTTATAAATGTTCAGTACCAGCAAAATGTTAGTAAAATAGTTTTTTCACTTTTGCCAAAAAAAAAAACAAAAAACAAAAAACAATAACAGTTGTCCAAGAGAATGGCTCCTTTCTGATAGATGGAAAGGGACATCTTACAGCAAGTTCTACTGAACAAAGTGAGGGGAGTGGGAATAAAAAGTGAAGAATATCTGCCTGTGTAGGCCAGTTTAGCAGCACTTGGTGATATAATCTATAGCAGTTGGGAATTGGATTATGAGTGCATTCATCAACTGTTTTCATAACTCAGAGTCCTTGGGAACTGGAAAAGAGCCAAAATAATGCCTAACTTTATAAAAGAAAAAGAAAAGAAATGATCCTGGAGATTACAGAAAATATAGTTATCTTAAATTTCCAGGAAGACTGGTAGAATAAATCAACCAATCAGTTTATACCACAAAGAAAAGCACTAAGTTCTTATCTTTCTCCCCCAAAATGACAATTTTTATAAAACTAATAAGTACAATTTGCTGCATATGTACTGCACTTGCATAGGAAGGGCCTAACAGGGTCTTACGGAAGCACTGGCAATTATGCAAAGAACAATTTCCAGATTGCTTTCCTGCTTTGAGGTTCTCCTTCTAAATGCTCATTCTCTCTAATATTGATTTTCAGATATCTGACACTAGAGGCAGGAAGATATGACGGAAACCTTATCCAGATATAGATAGGATCTCGCCTCTGCAACTTATTAGCTGTGAGACCTTGGGCAAATTGCTTGGCAATACTGGACTTAAGTTCTCTCAGTTGTAAAATGAGGATAGTGACATCTACTCCCTGAGACTGGGGGAAGGCCGGTGAGAGACAACATTATGAGTTAAATTATATAAAGTTTTCAACATGTTGATCTACTTTTCCCACTCCAGCTCAGAAAAAAAGTCATAGAATTGAGAATTTTTACAAATTTATTATTGAGAATATGGCTTGGAGAACCAGGTAACTGGCAATGGACATGCTGGTAGGGGTAAGAGGGCAGCAACTGTAATAGAAGTCAGGTACAAGTAGGACAGATTTCAAAGAAGGTGGCTAGTATGAAGATTGAACAGACTAAGAGCAAGGTCTGAAGAAAGCAGATTAGGATGGATTCTGAGTCAGGGAACTAAGGGATATTGAGTCAGCAAGAGCTTCAGAGAGGAGCAGAAAAATACCCTATATATTTCCTTGGCCATGGAAGTTCTTTGAAAACTTCTAAGACACAACTGAAGCTCTTTATTCTGAGTCTCAGGCTCGCTTGATTGTCTCCATTTCCTAGAAGTCTCTGGTGACTAAAGGACCTCATCCTATGGATTTAACACATGTTAAAAAGAAGTTGAGAAAACAATTTAGTTTTTTTTTTTTCTAAAACTAACTTTTTCTTTATGCACTACAGAAAAAAAAATGCAGTATTATAAAACTGTTAGCACTAAGTTATTACTTTTGAATAGCTTTCTGTAAGTACATGTTTGACATATGGTATGTTTTATTGTAGTTTCTGTCTAAAGGTATTCCAATAAAGAATGTATTTTTTAATCTTAAAAATAAATAAGCAAAAGAACTTCACAATAATTCATTGCTCATTTAAAACTTCTTGAGGTGTCCTCATATGTTATGGATGTCTTTTTTGCAGAATATGACTGCAGAAATTCTAGCTCTCTTAATGGTTTGTTCAATAAATTTTGCTACCTCTCTTTTGCCCAAGCAAAGATGTCCATAATCCAAGTAACATATTTTTATTCTCCCCTCATTATAGTATACAGCTGTCTCTCTCTCTCAGTACCTCTATCAATTTAAAAGGCATTGCTGCCATCTCTAAAGTCTAAAATTGCAAATTGCACATGGAGATAAACCACAGTCATTTTTTTCCTATTATACTTCCATGACATATATATTCATGATATATGCATCCTTGGCAGTATAGGCAATAATAAATACTGCTGACTCTCCTTATTGTACTGCATTTTCATGTTACATGTTGCCATTATGGTAATGCTTAACAAAAGTAAAAAGTTGGAGGGGACATGATTTAAGCTAACCACGAACTTGACCACTTGGTACAGAAAATAGAAAGCAAGAAATATTTATTTAACTGTAACAAAAATGTATAGCATAGATTTTTGGAAGGATGCAATTCTATAGTGCATTGAATGTATAAGAAACATAAAAAGATAACACAGTTTTTGCTGTAAAAAGTAAAAGTTAAAACCAAAGAGACACGTTAAGAACAATATCAGAAGTAGTAATGACATAGAGGTGAAAAAGGACCAGAACCAGGATTTTGCAAAGAGAACAGAAAGAAGGTGTGTTCTGGGAAAGAACTGAAGTTTCGAGCCAGTGTGGGGAAAAAGTTATCCTTAAAAGCAAAAGAAAATAACTATCATGCACACAGAGCTTTCTATGTCTAGAGCATTGTCCTTATTAGCAATTCACACGAAGTGACTCCTTTAATCCTCACAACAGCTTAATGAGGTACATACTATTTTAATTCTATTTTACAGATGGGGAGATGGAGGTACTGAGAAGTTTAATAACTTGCTACGGTCACAAGCTAGTAAAGGAAATTATCAATTGGTCTGGCTGATAGAGGAAGACTTTGACATCATTTGTTCATGCAGAGTTTGGATTTCTGGAGGTCACTCAACCAGAATTGAGGAGCTGAGCTTAAGATTTAGAGAGAGAGTTACACTAAGGAAAAGGATTTTCTATTGTCATGAAAGTTGAGACTAGGGGGAGATTGTAGGGAGGAAAGGAAAAGTGGTTCAAGAAGAGAAAGGGAAAAGTTGTTAATGTAGTGGTCAGAAACTTAGTAAAAAAATAAAAAGGAAGAACACAATTAGACGAATGGTGTGAAATAGAAGTCCCTGTCCAAAGTTACTAAATAATAATGAATGGTCAAGGGCATTAACTGAGAAAGGACAAGCAGATTCTATAGAGAATTGGGGCTGAGGAGTAAGGACGAAAAGTAGATTACAAGGAGGCTAAAATAAGTAGATAAATTCTTCAATGGGAATATAATTTTTATCTCAAGACTGCTCAAGGGCAAGGCAAATATAGGGTGAGAGGAGGATTTCTGGGTTGATTTCAGATATTTTTGAATAGAGGATATGTGGTAATTTGAAGCTGTATGTACCCCCCTCCCCAAAAATAAAACAAAAAAACATAAAAACATGGTCTTAAATTTAATCCTTTTCTGTGGGTGTGAGCCCATTGTAAGCAGGGCCCTTTGATGAGCTTATTTCAGTTAATATGGGTCCCACCTCAAAGGGGACGGGTCTTAATTTGTTATTGGAGTCCTTTTCCTTTATAAGTAGAGTGAAATTCAGACACACACAGAGAAAGCCACAGAGGGAGCAGCCAGAAGCTGAGCATCAACAGAATCCAGAAGAGAAGGGAGAGACCTAGAGATACCACCATGTGGGCACAACAAACTAAAAAACAAGGACTGCCAGCAGCCAGCCCAGAATACCACAGACTTTGGGAAGTTGATGATGCCTTGATTTGGACATTTCCCAAGCCTCAAACCATGAGTGCATAAAGTCCCATTATTTAACCCAACTCATTTCATGGTATTTGGTTAAGTAGCCTAAGAAAGTAAAACAGGAAATGAGGAGTTAGTTACTATGGAGTACTGGAAGATGCGAGCTGTAAAGGAGATGATTAAGGGGTCAGTGTCTGAGAGAAATTTTAATGAGATGACATTTAGAGCAGAGATTCTAGACCTGATGTTAGAAAAACATGTTTTTGTTGTTTTCCTCAGATTCATTTTCACTCATTTATTCACTATTAGACACTCTAATATTTATAGAGAAAACCTAAACTATATTAGGCAATTTGTTAGGTCCTGTGACACACATGATACAGCTCCTCAATCAGTAATATTAACAAAATAACAACTATTTGCATGCTTAATATCTTCCAAACACTGTGCACAGTATTGTATATATATATTTTCTCATTTAGAACAATATCATGTGATGAATTTTAGTTCCCTTATTTTACAGAGGAAAAATCTGAACTCAGGTGATAAGTGAGGCACAGAACATGGACAAATATGCCAAGGATTACAATGAGAAGATGAGTAGAAACAGGAAGAACACTGGGGAGATTAAGAAATGCTGCATGGATTTTTAAGCTAAATCATGAAGAAAAAGTAGAAATTCCATACAGAAGATACAAAGAAGAGAGGTAGGGTAACTAGCATCAGGAAGAGATGTGTATGAAGAGTCCCAGGTTGAAGAGAAATCATTGTCTGTGTGGAGGAATCCAATTAGCTCCAAATAGCTAGACCACAAATGTAATCTGGTGTGACAAGAAATGAGCAGAAGTCATGCTGTGAATCACTTTGTATGTCATGTTAAAGAATTTGGATTTTATTCAATGACGATAAAAAAAATGGTCACATTTGCAATTGAACATTTATTGTGTCTTCAATATGGGAGACTAGGTTTGAGGAGAACAAATTGGAGGGAGGAGGGCCACTTAGGAGGCTTTTAACTGTCTAGGTGAGAGTTAAAGGACATCAAATAGTGGCAGGAGATGTGGAGAGAAATTAAAAGATCAGCCAGACAGTAAATCAGGGATTGAGAGGGCTCAGTGTCTGATGAGGAAGTTTAGTAGGATGTAGAGTAGGTTTGGGGAAGGATAAAATGACTTTGTTTTAGGACATGGACAGTTGTGACATATCTCTCTGTATCCAATACTACTGATTTCTATTGGCCAATTGAACATACAGAGTCGAAGCTCAGCTGAAAACTCTGTATTAGAGATAGAAATTTAAGAGTAATCAACACAGAGATAATCACTAAAACTACTGAACTGGATGAGATCTACAAGGAACAAGGTGAAGATAAGGCAGCCAAGAAACAAAACCTGGAAATATGAAGGGGATCAGAGGCCCACAAAGGAGGCTAAGAGTAGAAAGAGTTTGGAAGAAAAAATCTAAAAATCAGTTTTTCTTTCTTTTTTTTTTCACAAGACACATGTGCTGAATATTTCAAGAATATCTAAGACTGTTGCTGAGATAGCAACTGAAACAAACTTCTCAAACCAATATACTCATACTCCTCAACTGTCAGTACAGAGAACTCTGGGGGAAATATATATATCTTGGAGCATCATCTGATCAATCCAGTAAGCCAGAGGAAACAATGTTGTCTAATATAAAAATTGAGCTCAAACTAAATGTTCAAAAAACTTTTGCTCTTGCAATGGGATTTTTTAGGCTATGTCCAAAAAGCAACCTGATGCATGTGCACACTCTTTGGTATTATTAACATCCTGAGATAGAAAAGTTGAGAAGCACTGTAAGATAGGGACCATAAAATCTACCACCAAAGGAATCATTGGGGACTTGACCTTGTGGGTGAGTTGGTTCTGTGAAATGGTGTGCAAGTGTGTAATCAACTGCTGAGTTCAGGAGTAGACGAAGAAGAGAATATTTGCACAGCAACTAAGAGGGTAGAAAGAAAAGATAAGGTGGTAGGGAAGGAATGAGTCAAAAGAAAAGGGATTAATTTGAAGGAATGGGTTGTATGTTTTGTTTTGTTTTGTTTTAATGAGAGATTAAGATTAAATGAAAAGAAAACAAGTTGATAGAGAGTGATTTCAAAATACAAAAGATATCAAGAAAACTCTTGTCTAAGAACTCAAACATTTTTAGGAAATAAGATAGGTTGTATGCAGAGAATGACAAAGGCAGGGTTGGACTTGTGGTTTAAAGAAGACTGATATTTTGGGGGAAACAATGATTTCAGCTCTGTATCAATGGTTCACTATTTGAATAGGTTTAATTCCCCAGTTAGTGTTCTGTCAAATTCTAAGTTCTAAATGCAAAATCACTGTATATGAGCTTCATTTAGAAGTATAGATCCAACACAGTACTTGATCAGGATGTCATCTTGTGGTCACATCTGAATTATCTGATAACTAATCATTGTCATTTATAGTCAGAAGTATAGAGTTAAAGCAATTTGATCTTATGCTTTTACAACAAGGATATAGATATATATATATAGTTCATTGATTTTAATTTCTTCAAGACTATTAATATACTTTATGGCTACATAAGAAGCGGCACATCTAAAATGCATTAAAAAGTTTCCTGTTATCTATTGCTGTCTGATACATTTTATTACAGCAATTGGTAAGACAAGGAAGAACCTTTTATCCTTTAAAAGCCCAGTTTATATTTTATAGCATTGTTTACTAAATGCTTAATGTCTATTCTAACCATAACACAGATGTCCTTTGAAACACCAGCTGTTTTTAAACTTTATGTACCTGTTTGATAACTGGCAGACAGATTACTAGCAGTTTTATTCAGAAAAAAATGAACTTTTATGCCTCAAATTGTATTAAAGGCATTTACTTGGGATTCCTTTGTGAAATATATGGAAACCCTAATATGATATTTTCCATATTTATTCATTCAGTTGGTAAATTTTAATCATTGTGCCCACTGCAAAATTATAAAGTCAGTCAAGAAGTGGAGGAATGATTATTCAATGACATATAGAGAAGGGGAAAATATCTAGGATAATAAATTGAATATTTAAATTAAGTTTACACTTCTGATTTCAGCCAAACTTTTTTTTCTTGTAAGTCTCATCTATCATTACAATTTCTCACCTTCTCTTTTAAGAAATTGTCCCCAATGAATTCTCTATGATTTAGGAGAACTAATGTTTTTCCTAGTTTCAGTTATATATGTCTTTGCTTTATTACTTTTCCTGAAGTGTTTATATAGAAGAACATTTACACAAATACCATAACTCTTGCTTCATTTAATATAGTCACTAGTTGTATTATTTTCCAAAATAATAGAAACCAAAATACTAGTGTTTTTACATAATTCCAAACAATTAATGTAATTGCCCTTCTTCCCAAAAAGAAAATATCTGTGAACTTTTCCTATGCAAGGTGCCCATATAAGGATAATTAAGGGAGTGTCTAAAATTTTGCTCTGGCAAGATAAAGACAAATTATACAGCTTTAGTACTAGATTTATTCTGTTAACTTGTTCATTTTAATTGGGAAGGAGAAATGTGATCTGTTCATAGACAAATGATATTAACCCATATATATAGGGTTAATATATAATCCTACCAAAGTCAGATAATCATATTTAAATTTACGTAGTTTGTATTTTAATCTTTATGATTTGATCCATGAATTTTCTGTAATAATGTAACAGTTTGAGGTTCTAATATACTTTGATAATCAAGAACAAACCATGGCTTTCCCCTCTTATTTAAATCATTAATTTTCTGTAATTTAACTCTGACAGAGTGTATTGGCAACCCACATCAGTACATCATGGGAGTCATGAACCTGGCATTCTAAATCTATATTTAACTATATAGTATCAGCCATGCTATCGAAACTTCCTTAATCTGACTGTTCATCTTTAAGATGATAAAGATACCAACAGTCGAAGGGGAGTCCAAACAAAGAAATAATTTATAAATTATTAATTTCTCAAAAGAATGTCTAAATCTACTTCAATATATTCACTTACTTTCTCCATTTCATTAAGAATTTCTGATCAGACTAAAACATCAGAAGAAAATGTCCTCAATAAATGACTATTATTGACTAACTTAACTGCTATATGTAACTTGCATTTCAAATTTGTAAATGATAGTTTTTGTTTATAAATTATTATCTTCTGTATTAGGTTAGCATACATTCTGTGCCTTTATTTATTCATTCACTCATTCATGAAAGCCTGCTTTCTGCCAGACCCTGTGCTAGATTCCAAGTCAAAGAAGATGTGGTCTCAGCTGTTAAAAGGTTTACTACCTTTGGTCTGTTTTTATCAACTGTGGACAATATGAAAAAATTGAGTTTCTGATTTTACCAGCAAGAACTTGGTCACTGAACTAGCCCTCTCCTGTGTGGCCAGATCAATCAAGCTCTTTGACAGTGACCTTTAAGTACCACATGATATGATAATGGGCAAAGTCCAAAGGAACAGTAAACAGTGAAATCTTTGGCAGAAAAGCACCATAAATCATAAATATTATAATTCAAAAGTGAGTTCACATTGAAGTACAGGGCTGAAAATGACCTTAAGTCCTAGATGTTTATCTAGAAGAGAAAAAAAAAAAGAAAAAGAAAAAATTTTTGAAATGGGTTTTGACCCATTGCAATATGACCTTCAATTTCCACTAGTATAATCTTCCACTGGTAAAATAAAAACACACTCTCATAGGTCTTCTGTCATTAGCTAGTCTAGAACAAATGGTCTTTCTCAACACTCATTCATTAAACCTCTCTATTTTTGACAATTATTCTTATTTCTTTTTTCTTTTTTTCTTTTTTCGTCTGCTTCCTTGACATACAGACCTCTGCTTTATTTTATATCACCTCTCATCATCCACACTGGACTCGTTTGTCTTTAGTTTCTTCTTCTCTGCTTGTTCACTAAAAGTACATGTTCCTCAAGGGCTCAACATCAAATTACTTCTCTTCTAGTATTCACCCTCTTGGTATTTTATCCTTAAGGCTGTAGATTCCATGATAAAAGTGAATGACAGTAACATTTATCTCTCCAATGTCCAGATACTAGTTCCAAATATCAATATAAGACTGGGCATTTTTCCCTGAGACTTTCTCTGGAATGTGCCTGTTCAACATAGAGTTGTGAAAATACTTGTAGTCTAGGAAGCCAAAAATTTAAGATATATACTTCAGCCTCTTAGCAGAGGGAACCTGGGCAAGTCACTTATCCTCTTAACCTTAATGGCCACATTGATGAGTTGATAAATTGAGAGTAATAAACCTTTTCCCTAATCCAATTATCCCGGACTCAGGAAACCATACGAAAATGCTCAGCAAAAAAATATGTAAATAACTTTTTAAATATTTCATCCAAAGTAAATCCTATTATCTTCTAACCCAAATCTCTCCTGTTCATTCTCACTCTTTTTTTAAACAATTCCTTTTTCTTTGCTTGCCACAAATCATAAGCTATTAAATCCTTTCAATTAGTTCCAATATTATCAACTTCCTCCTCCTCATTATTTTTGACTCGAGCAATCATCTATTAAATTGTCTCCCAGCCTTCAGATTCTCTCCACTGTCTTTAGTTAAAAGGCAAACCCCAATTTCACTCTCCTTAAAGCAGAATTCTGATTATCTCACTCCTTCATCCAGAAAATGTTCAGTAGCTCTCCACTGCCCAGAAAGGTAAGTACCACTTCTCAGCCTGGCATTTAAGACTCACCACCAGAAAACTCCAACCAATGCTTTCCAGGTTTTTTTCTCTACCCAACATCAATCTTTTTTTCCCCAATTCAAGTTAGAGTAGGAGGATTTCATCTTCCAACTCTTTTTCAAGCTTTTCACCCACAATTCAATGCATCCCCATCCATCCATAGCTAGTCTAATTGTAGTAGTAAGTATTCCATTATCCCTTTCTTCATGTGCTATGGTGAAAATCATGCTATAAATCAGCCATTAATGGTACAGTTATTAATGTACCAGAGCATTTTACTACATGCTATAGGTGCATTATTTAATTAACCCAGAGCTAGCCAGGTATTATCTCCCAATTTTAGCAATGAGAATACAAAGAGTTAAAGAAATTATGTAATTTGATCACTCAACTAGAAAATAAAAGTGGATATTTCAATCCAGCTTCTGTCTGGCTTCAAAGTTGATGTTCTTTTCCTTTATAGCAGTTGTTTCTATATCTGAAAGTACCAGGTGGGTGTAGAAAAGGAATAGAGAGATATGAAAAATGCAGTATCTAAATTCCACTGCCTTGGCTCCAAAGAAAAGTCTTTTTCTTAAAGGGGAGAAGGAGGGTAAAGAAAGAAAGTATATTTTGGGAAGTGTTTTGAAAAACATCAGAACCTATCTCATAGGAATCACCAGGCATTTTGCAAACACTTCCTTATGACTCTTGCTATTTTTAAACCTTATTATATAGAAATTGCTAACTATTTTGCTCTTTATTAGATTGGTAGCTAATTGAAAGTATTTAAAAGTGTCTTACTCACTTTTGTGGTGTTCATAAAGCCAGCAACTCAAATATTCCTTAAATGAATGAATGAGTCTACCTTTATTTGCAAGTATATAATATTACACAAAGAGATAATGCAAATTCAAATAATACCATTACCCTTTGTTTTTCACATATAATTCTGTAGGTTGCTTCTCCACATGCATTTTCATAAGTCAATCATAAAATGTTATTTTGTGGCTTAAAATAGTGTGCAAAATAACATGCCTTTATATGAAGTTAATGGAATGAAATTCAATTCTTAACTGCACAGTATCTCTAGGAAAGAAATTTGTTGAATTTTAACTTGGCACCTAGATGTTACCTTTTAAAATTGTATTGTGATTCTTTGCTCAAAGAACCATGGAATTGGACTTTTCTAGAACAAGCTAGAAGAGAACATCACTATCCTGGCTCTGTTGAACTTCTGTGCAATAATATGACAACCTAGATATTTACTGAACTGCTTTTGGGATGCCCCTGGGAGCACAAATGATCTTCCATTTATCTGAATATACCCAAAGCCCCACAAAGTATGTAGTTCATAGCATGCCCTCCCACTGATATTTTTCAAATTGACTACTCATATTTTTTCTCTTATTAAGAGCAGTAATTTTAAAATAAGAAAAATTCTGAATTTTTTTTTAATATGGGAAAAAACTATTTTCAAATAATTCTCAAAGAACTATGTTTCTTTCTATATTTAATATGCTAACATCATCCAAAATGTCTTTTGACCCCAAGATATTCCCATAAACATGATGAGTCATTTCAACAGGCTATGCCTCATGGAACATTTTAAATAAACTTGAAAATCAATTAGAAGGAAATGGATGTTTTGCTCTTGATTTCAACACTCAGAAAGAAAATCATATTTCCTAACTTTCTGTGACAATGCTTATCTAATTTAGAGCAGTTATGCATTGAAAAGGTATGTCCTAAAATGATTTATGATAAAATATACAGAAAGGGTGAATGAAAAACTATCATCTCCTCTCTACTGTGGCTGTGAGGTTTTTTTTTTTTTTTTAATCAATTTACTTTGTAATTTAAATAACATTACATCATAGAAACATACTCTTGCTTTCTGATATGTGGTGTGCATTGCTGTAAAGATACTTCAAACTCAATAGAAAGGTTTGTTGTGTATAAATGTTTCTGGGTTATATGAGCAAATTTAAGAGAGTAAAGTAATGCCTTGGAAAAAAGAATGAAATGTAGTGAAAAAGCTGAGGGAACTGTAATGGAAAATTAAATTGAAAGAATTCTTAAACAGCACACTTAAAAATGAATGATGAGCAATTCTTTTACTAGAATTGTTCTTATTTCATTCACCTTTTTCTCAGATTGGAGAATCAGAATTTTAGTTTGGCTTCTGGATTTGTTTTTTCTTGAGTATTCCAGGTCTAATATTCCATGAAGAAGAATCTATTACAGGCCATTTTCTTCTTCTGCAAGATATTTTCATAATTTACAAGTTGTGACACCTGCTTCTATTTTCAGAAGACGTTTGCTTAGCCAAGAATGCATATATCTGCACTAATGTTTATAATTTTAATCTCTTGATTTCATATCAACACAAATTTAGGGTGCATCTACTATTTTCCAGGCACTAGTATATATTAAGCAACTCACAGTCCAGCGGCAGAATCTGGCAGGCAAAGAACAATCACAGTGCAGTGTGGTGTTATAATTCTCTCTTATACTAAGTGCAATGAGAACATAGAAGATGAGGAACTGACACCTTTTTGAGGATTTGAAGAATAAATAGGAATGTTCCATATGGCAAGGTAGGGAAAAGACATATTCACATAATCACATTTAATAAATCATAGAATATCCAAAAAAATCAACAAAATATGTCTTTGTTAAGACAATGAAAGTAGCTGGTGTTGTGGAAGAACTTAATTTTTATGGCACTTTATTGCTTATAGTTTTACCTCTTGGTCCCCACAAAAAGCATGAGACTGTGAGGTATGAGTTGATAAATGATTATCTTCAGTATAAACCCCAGTGAAAGTTGTGACTTACCCAAAGTTACGCAGGAAGCACCTAACTTGGATTGGGCCTAAAACTCAGGTATCCTGACTCTCAGGTGGTCTTTCTTTCTATTACAAAGTTCTCTTTTAGTCCTTATTCTTACATGTTTTAAATTCAAACACAAGTATGCAATGCAATGAAAGGCAAGGAAATTTTGGAGTCAGGCAGAACTGGATTTGAATCCTAGATCTGACCCTAGTTGAGAGATCTTGAGAAAATTACTTAACTTCTTGGAAACTGTTTCTGTTCCAAATAATGAAAAGAGCAATCCCTAATTTACAATACAGTAAAATAGCACATTCCCTGGCACATAATCAATAATTCATGGTAGCTATTATGATTGCAGTGTCACTATTAATATTATATATATTTTCATATTAACATATGCATATCTTTCAGAGAGAGTTTTCACTTTCTCCTTTGCTCTATGAAGAAACATTTTCTAACCTCCTTCAAAATACTGCATTTATCTGTATAAGTTACCTGTCCCCTCTATCATTAGCCTTATAATTCCTCAAGAATAAAGAAATATTTATTTCTGTATTCTCAGTGCTAAGTTCTATGGTCATTACAAGGTTGAATTAAAAATAAAAGTGAGAGGAATAAACACATTCTTGTCATGTAAGAATTAGGCAATATAAATCATAAATCACATTTGCTATACTTTATGTTTCATCTTAGATGATAAATTATTTTATGAGATTAAAATCTAAGATCGGCCTGCCCTTCCCCTAATAAAGCAAGCTAGCTAACTTATCCCTCAACCCCCAACCACAAAATCTGCCTCACAAATGACAGAACTGTTTGTCAGATAAAGATTTGAAGGGAAGACATGGTTCAAGCATTTGTTTAGAGATCCAAAGAAACCAGTAAGTATAACTTGAAATTTAGGTGACTATGAACTAGAATATAAAAACAAAAAGGACCTTCAAAAATAGTTGTTTTGTTCAGAGCCTTATTGCAAAAGATGATTTTCAAGGATCTATTTTGACAAAAAAATTAAAGATGTTTGAATCAGTTCTTAGAGGAAGCAAATAGTTTAGACCAAAGCTAAGAAAACTGACACTTATAGAGCACTGCTTAATTTTATTCTGACTCATATATGCAGTTAATTTTGCAAGATCTCTGAAGCAATCCCAGATAGGCTTGGTGGTAGAAATATTTGCCAAAGCACTTGATGTGGTAAAAGTTTTTACTGACATCCAATTAAGCCATTTTTTGTTGTTGTTGTTGTCATGGATTTGTCATTTAGAGAACATGGACAATTGTGGAGTCAATGTATTAATGGCAAAAAAATAAATATTTGCTCCAAATTATTAATAATATCCTAATTTGTGCAGACCTCAAGCCTGAAATAATTTCTATTTGTATGGCCATTGCCTGAAAATGGTATATGTTAATGCTCTATAAGATATCTTGGTTAAAACACAACCTTCCTTTATTTCAATTGCTGTTAATTATGAAAAGTCTCATTGTGTACTCCAGAAGTGAAGATTTAAGTTAATGATGCTCTAAGCTAGAGCAAATAAAAAATAACAAAATTCAGAATATGAATGTACATTGAGGTGATAAAATTAGAGACATGGTCTGTCCTGTGTCAAACTCAAAGTAGGTCAGAATTTACATGATTTCATGTTGCCTTGTTAAAAGATGCATCCTATTTCAGTAGGGTCAACTAGATAACAGAAAGTGGCATTGCCTCTCAAAGTCACTTATATATGTCACCAAAGCTATTTGAAGAAAGGAAGATCCTAAGCTGAACCCTGTCCTACTTACATATTAATGTGATGTAGTTTATCAAACTGTATAAATATTGCAAGTAGATTTCTGGATTGGCTAGAAAAATCAGGGTAAATTTTGATTGAAAGAGGAGCACAGGAAAGAGAGGGAAAGAATGTGGGGTGTGCCTATGGATTTGTTTACTTCTTGATGTTATCCCAAGATTTAGTGAGAAAATAAAGGAAAGGAAAGAATTCCTGAAACTTTGACCCCTTCATAAGTTTTCTTAATACTGATTCATGTCAGTGGGACATTGAGCTTGAGGCTGAAATTAGAGAGCATTGGTAGTTCTGAAAGTTAGCTGCGTCTAGATGGAAAGTGTCATCTCTGAGTGGAGGGTAGGTCTTCTGCAGAAAAGCAACCCTGAAAGAGAGGAATTGCATTCCTGTCAGAAGTGGGACCAAGTTGCAAGTCCTTCTTCCAAAGGTATCAAAAAAAAAAAAAAGGCTCAAAACCCATTTAGATTGCTTTTCTATGGTAAAAATCTTTCAGAGAATTGGCCATGGAATGAGTGTTATCTTTCTTGGGACAATGTGTAAAAGCCTAGATATGTGTCAAAAAAAAATCTTGGAATTTGAGTGAGCTCAACTTACTCAATTTATATCTGCCAATATTGGTTTAAATACATGTAGTATATTTGGTTTTTGAGATTTGTCTCTTTTTCTCTTTTATCCTATTTGTCATAGCCTGGTTCTTAATGAACAGAAACTGGAAAAGGGGGAGGGATAAAATAAATAGTGAAAAGTCAACATTCTACAACATTCTACAGAAGAATAATATTCTTGGCTTTTACCAAAAAGCTTTACATCTTTTTCCAACAAGTCCCAGTTGTGTGGTTAACTAGGAGAAGCGTATATACGTATGCTTCCATCAATGTCACTAAGAAAGCAATGTGAAAAAGAGTGCATATTATGTTTTTATGCTATGAACTTCTATGCATAATTCCTATAAAAATTAAGCCAAAATGATATGAAAACTGAATGGTTAAATAAGGGCCAGGAATATGGCAGAGGCCTATAGCTACTTTAGATTTGCAGTTGTTACAGAAACATCTAGGTTATATTTATTAAATAACAATTTGTAGTTGGGAAAATAAAAGGGATGATCTGTAAGTCTGTGTGTGTCTGTGTGTATAAGCATATTTATATCAAAAATAATTAAAATGAATAAGAGATGAAGCCCAGAGTTTGCCCTGGAGAAGCAAAGAGAGGACCCCCAGAAACTTATAGAGAAATACCCTGGGAGAAACAAGCAAGGATGCACAGGAGCTGAGAGAGAGCCATTGAACAGCAGATGTGCCATGTGCCTTCCCATGTGACAGAGGAATCCCAGATGCCATCGGTCTTTCCTCAGAGAAGGCATCTACTTCTTGATGCCTTAATTTGGACATTTCCATGGAATTAGGGCTGTAAATTTGTGAACTAATAAGTTCCCATTTAAAAAGCCAAACCATTTCTGATATATTGCATTCTGGCAGCTTTAGCAAACTGGAAGAGAGGCTATAATTATATTTTTCTGAAAATATCCTCTTGGTAGGATCTCCAAACTGAAGACTAAATTCTCTGCAGGTCCGAGTCTGCAAAGTAACTTATCTTTAGCTTGCCCAGAGTGGTACATTTTGTACCTACATTTATCTTGGGACAGAAATGGGCTTTTTGGATGGGGGAAGCAATCAAGAACTAATCCTTGATAATGACAGTGGTTAAGTCATTAGTAAATAATTACTTTAATAATTCTCCTGGATTGATTTTCTTCTTCTGAAAATGGAGCCTACTTTTAGGATCTAATTCTCTTTTGAAGTTTGTCTCTCCTAAAGAGTTGGATGAAAGTTTTAAAATAATCCTTTTGTTATATTTAAATTTGTTTTTGATCCCTAATTGAGTCACTAGTAATTTTTGTTTTCTTTATTATAAAAAAAGAACAATTTCAGGCACTGGACTATTTTATCCTGATTACATAGCAAAGATATTAATCATCACTAAATATGAATAAAACATAATGATTCTCCTAAATGTTAATATCATCATAAAATGCCAGAGATTGAATTCAGAAGGTTAAAATTTAAGAAAGTATTTTCGGAGTCAACAAAAGGGTGAATTTAAGCCCCCACCTACCCATCCTTTGGAACTCAAGGCTGATAAGAAGGATGATTTACTGGGCGGTGATTAACAAAACTAGCTTTTATGCTGGCAGGAAAGTAGAGGTGGGAGTTGCTATTGGTAGCACATTACTGTACTATCATCACATTTTCTTCCTCTTTCACCAGGTTTTTTTCCTTATATGCCATTAACCTGTAACTCAAAATAATTTTAACAGTGAAATTAGAAAATACTTAGAATAATTTTCTCTTACATATGTGTTATCCAGAAACCTTTCAAATGATGGATTGGGAAATAGAAAAGAATTCTAACAGCTACCCTAATACAAGATGCTTGTTACTTAAATACAATAAGTAAAATCATATATAGGTTATGTTTACATACATACATAGGAAATGGCTTTGCAACACATTTTAGATATTATTACTCCTCTCTTTTTACTTCTTCAACCCCAATTTGACATAAATTGCCACCTACTATAAAGTCATAAAGCTTTAATTAGGAAGTAACAGTCTACCTTTAGTGTGATATGAGTTAGTGACATGCCAGGAAGATTTCAAGGTGCTAGTAAAATGATTTTTCACATAGACGATAAAATGATTAACTTTTCTTAAAGACTGCAAGTCATTGTGTGTGACCATAGCAATAACAAGATGATACAAGGAGGACCTGAATTAGAATTGAACTACAGGATATTAAACCAGATGGCTCCCAGAACCTTTCCATATCTGTTACTCTATTATAATATGATTAAGAGAGAAGATATTTTATATTGAGATTAAACAATTAAAACATGAAAATGGAGTAAATCTAAGCAGTCATATATTTCATTTATGTATTTATATACAATACTTTATAAATATATATAACTATATGTCAAATATATATTATATAATTATATATAAATATACAATATAATATTTGTATATTATTTATATATATATGAATTATAGTTATGTGGAGAGCATATCGTATTTCTTCAAAAGAATGTTGATTGTTATGTTCTGTATAGTCACAAACCAAAAATAACAAATGTTTACATACATATATTTATATTTCTGTAATTCTACTACTGTATGTTTCTATGTAGCACTAAAGCATATCTTCCTATTTATTCAATCCTACATTTGTGGTCCTCTTAAAGTTTATACTGCATTATAATTTTTTTCTCTAAAGTTATAAGTTCAGTTTTTGTTAAGATTAAAATACTAATATATTTGTATTACGTTTTCTTTGTCACTGAATTCTGAATTTGTGTTTGTAATCTTCCACCTTACTGAATCTTAACGTTTCTGGTGATTTTTTTTTACACGTTTCTTCTGGACATTCACATTTGCAGTTATACTGCCAGCAAAGAGAAATATAGATTCATCTCTTTTACAATGATAATTGACTGCACGGATTGTGCAAAGAATACTGCAATTCAGAACCCTACTCTCATTTCTTCACCTTCTCCTCCCTTCCCCATTCTTCTTTTCCTCCTGCCCCCTTCTTTTCCATCTTCTCCTTCTTACACCTCTTACTCCACCCCTCACTGATTTTTAGGTAGATTTACAAGGTGCCGCCACTAGCTATGACAGTGGCCTTTGGTATGTTTATGCTTGCTATTGATTTTGTTGTTTTTAAAATCTGAATGAAGATGTCTGTTCTCAAATATCTACTTAATATCTAGTAAGATGCATGTATTATTAGGTTGAGGGACTTATTAGCAAAGTTAATTATATAATTGAATTCTTAATATTAAACCAAACTTGAACTACTGAAAATAAATTTACTTTGTTAGGACATTACTTTAATACATTATGGGAATATATCTACTAGTATTTCAATTAGGATTTCTGCATCAATATTTTTAATGTAATGATCTCCAGTTTTCTTTCTTTGTGCCACCTTTAAAAGGCTTTGCTATAGAGATTTCGTTGCCTAAGTGAAAAGAAATGGGAAACTTTGCTTCTTTCTCTGTCTCCTGGATAACCTTAAAAATAGTATCTATTTCTTTAAGTTTTGATATATTTGGCAGGCTTATGATAAATGTCATATTTTTTCCTGTATTTGTAATTTCCCATATTTATATTTTCTACTCCCTAAATCAATTTTTATAATTTATGTTTTCCTTTAAATGTGTCTATTCAATATAGGTTTTCAAATAATTAGGTCTAGAGTTTTGAAATATATTTTCTTTTTATTGTATTAATTTTTTATTTATTAGTAATCTTTAATTCTCCCATTGATTAATTTTACATATTAATGAGTTCTTTCTTTTTCCTTGACTGGGTTAGTTAGTTGTTCAAATAAATGATTTATTGATTTCTTTAAAGAACAGTTACTATCAATTCTATTGTTTATGTTCTTGTCATTTAATTCCTGGTTTTATCTTTATTTCCTTCATTCTGCTCTCTTTATTTTTAAATTTTCTAATTTTTTCCTTAAGATTAATTTTTTTTCACCCAATAGTTATTTATGCCAACTAAAATGTTTAGTTGTTTGAATTTTCCTATGTATAAAGTTTTGGCCAGAGTCAACATATTTGATATGTTTGTTGTTTTCTATGTAGCTTTCAATTGAAGTTTTGTTTTCTGTTTGACTCATGAGATTAGTTTCAAATATTTTGGTATTACCATTTTAAGTATCTTTTCTATTGTCATCATAGCCTAGGATATTGAATTAGTGCCAGAGAAAATAATAAGTAATAATGCTCTTTTACATTGTCTTTTATTGACTGTTTTGTTTTGTTTTGTAATCTAATAGATGATTGAATTTTAAAAATAGGTTCCCCCATATATTGAGAAGAAATCATATTCCTTATTTGTACGATGCAGAATTGGATGTATATCTATCAGATCAACTCTATTTTTTTTATTTTTCATCTTCTGTATATTCTTAATAATATTTTAACTTGTCAAGGATTGAAATTCTTCTGTTATAATGTGTGTGTTTTTTATTTCTCTTTATGTTACATGCAATTTTTGGGTTTATATATTTCTATAATATGTATTGTTGCATATGTAGTATCAAGACAACTATATGATCTTTGTAATTCATACTTTTATCAATATGAAGTGACCACCATACTTTCATTTATTGCTGTTTACCTTAATTCAAGTTAAAGAGGTGAAGGATTAAATAGAGCACATATATAGATCTCCCAGGTAATCTTAGAAAGAAGAACAATTTGCATCAATTTAAGCAAGACAGTCAACAAGCAACAAAGATATCATTTAGGGCATTACCTAAATGTAAAATATCAATGAGAGAATGTAAACTTCAAAAGAAATTTAAATGAAATCCAATTAGGGACTTATATTCAAAGAATTGTGTAAATGATGGATAGATAGATAGATAGAGATAGAAAATAATTTCTGAACAAACTTTGAAGGAAAAATAAACTTTCATGTTTTGAGAAAGAATCATTGACTTATGTAAGCAAATATTTATCATTAATTTATCTAAATTATGAAAATGCCAAAGGAAACTAAAATCTAAAAAAATGTTTTATAAGCATTATTTGGGGTTTTTACCTGAAGTAAATGTTGCATGCACTTCAAAAATATAATTGTCTCCTTATGTCAAAAACAACAATAAGAAACAAAAAATAAAAATAAAGTTAATAAATTAATAGATTTACCAACTCCTTCAAAATAAATTTGTCTCCCTTACTCTTTTGGGATAATGAAAGGGCAGGTTCCAGAAAATCAAATGCTTTCAACGATTCATGCATACAAGCAGTATCATTACTACAGTATGTGTCTACTGCAGATACATCATTTTGCTTTTGATTGCTCAAAGAATAGGATCAAAACTTATAATATAGGACCAAGTCTGAATTCATTGAACCGAGTTCAAGCTCTTTAGCTTTAAATCCATTATGTGTTTTATTTCCAGGAAGAGCCATTATGTCAGAAACCTAATATTGCTATGCTCATTGTTCTTTCTCAGCTAGAAAAAGAAAAAGAAAAATAGAAAAAAAATTTTTTAAGACTTTTAAAATACTTTCTTTAAATTGCTTTGATGTATTAAAAAGTTACTAGTTAATTTAATATGTGGCAATACGCCACAAAATTGAAAACTAAGGGGAAAAAGATGAAAACAACATTCTAAAAGCATAATCTTCATAAATTTGTGAGAAGATAGCCTTCTTTATCAAATTACATAAAATTCATTTGGCTCAAATTTAGAACCAAACTGCCCTTGAACTAGAATAAAAATCATTAGAAAGGACCTCATTGCCTTTTAATTATTATGGATCAAGGTTGCAAATTAAAATTTAGCCTTCAATCCTCCTGGGTCACTAGAGATTTTCACAATCCCTCAAAATTCTCACTACTATTTGCATAGGTTATACAGTGCCTTCGTATATCTCACCCCCAGCATTGGATTAAGCAGCACACATGGGGGTTGATTGTATTTATAATCATATTTATGTTGATAGAATTTAATGATAAGAGTTCAAATTTCATTTTCCCAACTCACATAATATATAGAATGATTCTACAATGGCTGATAATTTTTCATAATTTGCAATCAGAAATGTGTAATATTCAAATAAACTATGCAAGTGAAATTAAAGATTTAGAGTTCTGTGTGGATATACAGTTGCTAATGATAACAGCCAGTTAGGTTCCTGCTACTAGTATGAAGAGGAAAAAGAACTGCACATCTCTTTCACTCACAGTCTACTAAGTAAGATTTACCTTGAATATGAGACATATCGATTTTTAATTCAATTTTATTGAGATATATTCACATACTATACAATCATCTAGAGTGTACAATCAATTGTCCACAGTACCATCATATAGTTGTGCATTCATTATCCCAATCTATTTTTTGAACATTTCCTTATACCAGAAAAAGTGAAAATAAGAATAAAAAAAAAAAAAAAGAACACTCAAATCTTCCCCCCTCCCACCCTATTTTTCATTCAGTTTTTTGTCCCCATTTTTCTACTCATCCATCCATACTCTGGATAAAGGAAGTGTGATCCACAAGGCTTTCACAATCACACTGTCAACTTGTAAGCTACATTGCTATACGATAGTCTTTGAGTCAAGGCTACTGGGTTGCAGTTTGATAGTTTCAGGTATTTACTTCTAGCTATTCCAATGCATTAAAACCTAAAAAGGGTTATCTATATAGTGCATAAGAATGCCCAGCAGAGAGACCTCTTGGCTCCACTTGGAATCTCTCATCCACTGAAACTTCATTTCATTTCATTCTGCATCCCCCTTTTGGTCAAGATGTTCTCAATCCCATGATGTCTGCTCCAGATTCATCCCCAGGAGTCAAATCCTACATTGCCAGGGAGATTTACACCCCTGGGGAGACACATTGATTTTTACATTTGGTATGCTGTTCTTTGGAATAACTCTCAATTTTGGAAAATGAAATTGACTCTCGAATCCAAAATTATCTTACACATGATATTCTAGAATGCCATGTTAACCAGATGTGCCAGTTTGTATATATTATGTCCCCCAGAAAAAGCCATATTCTTTGATGCAATCTTGTGAGGGCAGACATATTATTGTTTATTAAGTTACAGTCTTTGGATTAGGTTGTTTCCATGATGTGACCCACCCAACTGTAGGTTATAACTCTGATTAGATAATTTCCATGGAGGCGTGGCCCCATCCATTCAGCATGTGCCATGATAAGTTTACTAGAGCCCTATATAAGTGCTCAGACAGAAGGAGCTCAGAGCTTCAGGAAAGAGAGAGCAACTGAGAGTGACATTTTGGAGGAGCTGCAGCTAAGAGAGGACAAAACTTCCCAAGAGCAACATTTTGGAGAATGCCATTTTGAAACACAACCTGGGAGCAAGTGGACACCAGCCACATGCCTTCTGAGCAAACAGAGGCTTTCCAGACACCAACGACCATACTTCAGTGAAGGTACCCGCTTACCTTGGACACTTTATGACCTTAAGACTGTAACTTTTTAACCAAATAAACTCCCTTTATAAAAGTAAATCCATTTCTGGTGTTTTGCAAAACAGCATCATTAGCCATCTGGAACACCGGAATTTCATGATATGATGAATCCAGAATCCCTAAGTTGTGAAACTCATTCGTTTGAGCAAAATTCACTTTCAATTCCTTGAAACATGCTTCATGTTTTCCTCTTAGCTTTATGTTGGTCTCTTCGAAATTAATACATAGAAGATGTTCAATAGGAAATCGAGCAAGATATCGTTCATCTAAAATTCAAGATAAAAATGTCTTTTTGTAGTTTGGGGTAAAAATGCCTTGATCTTTCATTCTTTTTCTCACAGCTTTTGATAGGACACTAAAATATAAAATCTTAGAGGAGCCCAAAATTCTTTGTAGTAATTCAAACATTTCCTTGGTCTTGATAGTGTTATACTTTCCAGGGGTGGGTGAGCTGTAGAGGTTCAAATCAGCCCAGACATTTTGGATATCTTCAAATTTTTTTTATTTGCCCAGTCAAGGAAGTCTCTATTTCTTAAAGTGTCATTTGCCTGGCAAAATATTAAGGTGAATTAGGCAAAAAGAGTAAATCCTGGCACCTCACAGACCTATCTAATAGAAAAATCTAGCAAGGCCTCCCAAGTTGAAACTCCATAACTATAGTTCCCTCTTTGGCTTTGCTGCTAGCAGGTGCAGTTTAAATGTGTGTTCCATGACTCTCCAGTGCACAGAATATTGTAACATGCCAAGGACAACCTATTAACATTACCCACAGCATCATTTTATTCTTCATTTCCTTCTTATACCTGCACAAGTATATCCTCAGTTTCTGCTGCTTTTTATTATCATCATTAGTAGTATACCATATGCATTTTGGTCAGCCTTCTTAGATCCATTTTGAATCTAGCTAGGGTTTAAATAAACATCATTAAAGTGCTGGAAACTGTTGGCAGGCTCTAAAGCTAGGAGGATGGAGTGCACAGAAGAAAGATGACAGGAGACCCACGCCACAGGTCTGCACAAATTCTCAAATTAGTAAGATCCATGGCTGTAGGAAGATGACACCACTGTTCTTGAAACATCCAGGTACCCTTATGCAAGGGTCACCAGTACTTCTAGGGAATCACCACTGACATCTGGAGGCTTATATTTAGTGGGAAAAAATTGCAAGACTAAAGATTCACCTGTCCTAGAGGTGACAAAATCCCATCCTCTTCTCATTTATTACCTCTAGCATAGGGATAAGTCAAATCATTCAACAGGTCAGATGCTGGTTCACAACTACCTCAGGACAGCCAGAGCTTACCCATTGGTTGAGGAGATTGCTCTTTAGTGGAATGAGGGGTGTATTTCTTATTCAGACTCTCTCACTTAATTCCTGCCACCATGCCAGCAATTCTGTCATCAGATATGGCAGCTTTTCTGTCAAAGTCCTGAGGTTTATGAGATCTCTGTTAAGAGACACAATTTTGACAGACCAACTTCCCACATTGATTCTCTATCATGAGTTAATTTACCAGATATTATTGCTTTCAAAAAATGTTTGTTTGGGTAGCAAAATAATTCCTAGATTACATGATCTGGTTGCTGAATCAAACATTAGTTGCAAGTTACTAAAAGCAGAGCTACAATCTGAAACCTTATTTGACTGCCTCCAAAGTCTTATTCCTATGAATTTACCAGGTGGTTAGTCACTTGATGGTAGTGGTGGGGGAATGGGGTGGAAATAGATGGTGCAAGAAGCAATTCCTGCTTTTTTTTTTTTAGGAATTAGCAAAAGAGAGGGAGGAGTACATTCTTGGCAGAGGAAAGCATGTGGCTTAGGTTAGAGAAGGGCTTTTGGGGAAAACTGAAAATCCTTCAGTCTGACAATGTCCTGGAGGAGTGGTGTAGCTTGATCAGTAGAGAGCAATTCCTGTGGGATGCAGAATGCTCAGACAGAGTGTAAGACTTGACTTCAGCCTGGAAGTGATGTAAAACATTGATGGGTTTTGCTTGGATTTGCAGTTTATAGGGAAGTATCTAGCTGTTGTGTGGAGAATTGGGGAGAAGTAGAATTGGGATCAGGAAGGAAAGTTAAGTGGCTGTTGCAGAAATAGCCAGCAGCAGGGATATTTTTTTCCTCTACATTTATTATCATTTTGCTAGGAAATTGTTCTAGGTCCATCTTATGAATAGGACAAAATTAACCTAAGGCCTAGCCTCCAGGGAAATGTTAGAAAAAGATTTAATCCTTGATGAGGCATGACATTCATTATATTATCCTATGTTTTCCGTACATAGGAGAATGGTATGGTGTTAATGTTTGGTTTCCTAACAGAGTTGAGGAATCCCCTGGCCTCACAGTGACCTCACAAGAAGAGCATTATGGGATGTTTTAAGTATATAAGGAAAACACAATGGTATTTGTTAAATACTGCATGAGCCTCTATACAGTGAAATTCAAGTTCCATTATTAGGTTGTACCAAATTCCTTTTGATGATGCCATTACTTTGCAAATCTGGATCTTAGGTTTTGCTGTGATAAAAAAGCAAGTACTATGCAGAAATCACTGCAGAACAGGAAATAAGAGTGGTAGTGCCCAATGTCACTATACAATGAAAAGTTGTATAGTGTCAATTGGTACACACCTTCTGTTAGCAAGTAATTGTTGCGATTAAAAAATGAAATGAACAATACCATTTTCATTTTATAAATGTGTATTGTTTTTCCAAATGCTTGCTAAGTTGTTAGAAAGTGAATACGTAGGGAGCTGTTTGGATTTAATCACTTAATGAGTAGAATTATTAAGTATTCTTTTGACCTAGGGACCCCAAGAAATAATTACTGAGACTTTAAAGTTTCCATGAATAGAGAACGTTTCAAATCCTGGTTCTATCACTTAGCTGTTTGGACTTAGAGACAGTTAATTAATTCATCCACAACTTATTTTACTTATCTGTATTAAGGATAAGATCTATAATTATTCCTACAGGTTGACTATGATTCTTGCATAGGTTAATACATGTACAGTGTTTAGAAGCATCTGTATAAAATTATTTCAATAAATGATCATTGAGTTTTCATTATTGACAGGCTCTGAGGATGGAACAGTGAATAAAACAGGCAGAGTTCCTGGTTTTATGTAGCTTCCATGACTTGGATGTCACTAGATGGGGACTAGGGGACCTACTGGATTGTATCATATTCCAAACAACAATATGCAAAAACTTTGTTGTGGGGAGTTTTTAACATTAAAAGCTTTAGTATTACACCAATATTAAAGTTTAAAATTAATATAAAATTATTTTTTTAAGGTATAATATGTATCATTTATCAATATGAGATAAACAGGTGTTAAACCAATTCTTGACAAAATTTCTCAAAAGAGTAGTAAACATGAACAAAACACTGTGCTATTTGACAGGGAACTAATTCAGTTGTCTAGCTGATAGGAGTATTTGAAGTATAAAATAGCAGGAAACTAAATGTCTACATTATTTGGTTAGCATAGAAGAGCAAATAGAAATTGTGAGTACATTTCTAAAATCAAAATATAGCTATATAGTTAGTTTATTTTTTGTTTGCATTTCTAATTTAAAAATATAACATGCTATTTTCTTTCTTTCTCACAGTATTATATGGAGCACTCAGAATTTGGATGCAATACTTCTAACTTACCCTTTGGTAACCCTAGAGTATAAACCCAAATTGTCCATTTCATAACTGGGTAAAAAATTTAAAGCTATTTTTCTAGGGAAAAAATAAAATAGAAATGTTGGACAGAAATATCATCTAAGTGACATAAAAATAGACTCATCATAGTAAATGGTACATTTTAAAGGTACAAAATGACAAAAACTGGCTGTGAAGAGAAACTATTAGTAAAAAGTTAGAAATAACTATGTTACACCTCCCAATATTTTAGGTTGACCTTGATGAGTTTTTAATCACTTTCTGAAGAGCAGGGTGAAAATTTTGCACCCTGAAACATTGTGTATCCCGTCCAAAAAATTCTGCTGAGGATTTCAAGTATAGTCTTGAGAAAGTTTCAACTCATTTGAAAAAAAAAAAAAAAATTAGAGAGAGTGAGCATTCTGTAGAGTACACAACAGCAATCAATATTTTTAGAAACTCTGGTTTATTCATTGGTAGAGTAATTGATTGAATTTATTGTTTCAGATATCACAGTGTGAAATGTCTTGAGTTTTGAGTTCTAGAAAATTTGATATATCTTACAAAACCAGTACTTTCTACAAAATCTGCTGATTATCTGTGGCTCAATAGATGTCCTGCTAAACTTTTCATGAACATCTTCCAATTTAGTGTGGAAGGCAAAATTCTAAGGTGACCCCAAGATTCCTCATTTGCACCCCCTACAACATGTACCTACTCACTCTGTATAATCCCCTCTCCTTCAGTGTTGGTGGGACCTGTGAATAGAATGTACCATGCAAAAATCATTGCAGAACAGGAAAGGGGAGTTGTGGTATCCAATGTCATTCCAAGGTTTGAGAAGTTACATAGTGCCAACTGGTACACACATCCTATTAGCAAGTAATTGTGATTAAAGAATGAAATAAAAATACGTTTTCTTTTCGAGTATGTGTATTGTTTTTCCAAATGACTACTAATATCCTGCTTGTAAACTAACAAGCCAACCTGCCACAGTTTCATAGATGAGACTCCTTGGTTAGGGACAAAGGACTTCACAGCAATCAGCCTGAGCCTCAGTTTGCGTTGGTTCACTTGGCAGGGAATGGGAGAGATGGATGCAAAAAATAGGCTTTCATCACAGCTGAGGAACCCCTGAGGCTAGAGATCCCCAATACTTACCAATGGGCTGCAAGAAAATTTGGTCAACATTTGCCATTTTCCCTGGAGGGAAACAATTATATTTATTAAACTAGACAGTAAATAAGGCTACCCTCTGCCCTGAAATGAGATACTATCTCTTGTCATCTAAAGCTGTTTACTGAACAAACAGCCTTAAAAAGGGAGAAGGATTTTCTGTTCACAGTGGGCTGAGATGGAGAGGAGGGAAAGTAGACAATCATATATTACATTGTTTCAAACATTTTGTTTTAAAATAACTTTTCTATTTTTTTACACTAAATAATTGCAACACTACAAATTCCATGACAAGTAGAAACTAAAAGGCTAGTTTTAGGCAATACATGGTTAGAGCTAGGTACCCATAAAATTTAATGAAAACTTGAACTCTGAGAATAAAATTAGAAAATATTGAAACACAATTTTAAAAAATTTCTCACATATGATTCAACTTTGTAAATCTTCTGTTTTAAAATCTTCTGTTTCAGAGAGCATTAAATATTATACATTCCGTAAGTCAACCTTAGACTCATGCATCAAAATCTTTAGGGGGAGCATCCAGGAAACCTGACTGTAGAATGTTCCCTGGTAAATCTGCTGTTCAGGCTTGAAGAGAACTTGGAGGTCATCCAGCTCTGAGGGATGATCACCAAGAGGGGTGAATGAAGCCTTTCAGAGCAACTAGAATCAAATCCAGGTGACTTGTTTATGACCTCAATGAGGTTCAAAAGAATTGTAATTATAATTTTAAAAGGGTAAAACAAATACAAAATTTGAATCTGTGTGACAATTATATATTAAGAAATAGTGCACTGTTTAAATGGCATCAACAAAAGGTGAGCTCAAGGCACATTGATTCTTGTGGATTCAAGAAGTGTATAAACAATTCACTAACAGAGATGTATGTAATGAAATATGCCTCTTTTATTCAGATATCTCCATACTTTGGTTTCACACTTATCTGATTAATAATTAATTCTCCCAAGTATTTTGAAGTTAAGCATCCTGGATTGCATACTTTAAGGAACCCAAGATCAATTAATATTTTAGATTCCTCCTCCCCTTCTTGGAAGCTCATGCCACCATCCACTCATATCTAGCCCCAACCTGCTGATACAGCTTCCACGTTTCTTGAAAAATTTTGCTATCAAGTTTGTAAAGCTCCAGAAATGACCCTGAGAAATTTCAATATACAAATAAAAGAGACATCCATGTATCTATAACTATACACTGATGACTTCCGAATCTATAGTTCCAACTCAGGCTTCTATTTTGAGTTCCAGATTTGTATACACTACTAACCAGTCAATACTAAATTCTGGTCTAATACTTGATCTTTTTCAAAATTTTCTTCATTCTGACCTCAGAGCAGTTGGGCTAGTCACTCATGGGGTCACCTTCTAGATTGCCTAGACTCTTTCCACCTCTGAATTTTTCATTCTAATATATCCATTTATCTGGCAAAAAACTCATATTTCTAAATCATATACTCCTTTTTTCCTCACTTTTTGCTTTTCTCATTAATTTCATCTGTGTTTGTCTAATCCATCACCCCACCCCCATTTCTGGATTAAAGTCCATTATTTCCTGGATGCTTTGATCTCTTTCTTCCACTATATTTGCCTAATCATAATTTTGTATCTTCTTCAATCCAAGCATCTATATCATCCACTCACAATATGTGCAATTAAGAAATATGAATATAATCAGAAAACATAAATTTTCACTCTACAAATTTTTGGTCTCCAACTTCTGTTGAAGACGGAATTTTCTTTATATTATACACTCTCCCTATGTGATCTCCAATAAGGCTTAAACTAATGCTATCCACTAATGATGAGTCTAAGCTCCATATCTGTATACCCAACTATCTATTCAATATGGAACTTGTAGATATAAAATGCACAACAAGCTCAACATGTCCTAAACACACTCATAATTAGCATTTCCTACCTTAGTGAATGACACTAGCATCCATTAAGTTTGGTAAACCAGGAACTTGGGACATCTTGTCCTTCTGTCCACATAACCAGGAAATTAGGATAAAAGGGAATTTTGTGCACTACATTTAATGACTTCACTTGTCTGATTGTTGTTCTAACATTATCATCTTTTACCAGAATTATTTTCAATAGCTTTCTATTGAAAACGCCTTTCTCTCACGATCGCCTTCTGCCATCTCTTATTTGTTCCCCTGCAGACAGACGAAATTTTTCAAGTACAAATCTGATTATAGTATTATTTTGCTTAAGGACAGTTAGAGTTTTTCTTTAACCACATCTCCCGTCCCTCCCTTCCTTCTTTTCTTTCTTACTTTTCCATTACTCCTGGACAAAAGGCCAAATTATTAAAGTAATTTTAAGGTTTTGCAGAATCTATTCCAAATAAATACTGCCTAATTTCATAGGATTCTCTTGACAATCTGCCTTCCCACTTCAATTGTGCTCTTTCAGGGTTTTTGAAAAGGCCAAATTCCTTTTCACTTCAGGTTCTTTGCATTTGTATCCCCTTTCCATGAAATACTCCCCTCCTTCCCATTCCCCCACTCCTTAGTTTCACCTCTTGCCCAAATCCCTTGTATCTTGCAAATATAATTTCCTAAGAAAGGTTCTCTATGACTTCTAGAGCAAATCTGAGAATCCTGTACATATTTTACACAGTGCTTATATCGTTTACTCCCCTCAAAGACATTGACTGTATGTGTTTTGCTCTCTATTTTGTCCCTGGAGTTTATCATAGTAAACTTCTATCAGTTTACCTGACACACTAGGTGATAATTATTTGTGGCATTAATGAAGAAACCTTTCCCAGAAATCACAATGTGTTCCTACTTAGCTCCGTTTCTTATTTGCTCAACAATTACTCCAAAATTTTACCACTTTCTTAAACATACCTTCCGTATTAATTTTCCATCCATCTCATATAATGATCTCCCCTTCTTCACAGAGAAAATACAGGTTATCTGTTAATTCTCTGTCCTTCCTGACCTTACTCCCCCCTTGCTGACAAATGGGTCTCTATTACTATTCTCTTCTCTCCTCAGTCTCATGGAATAGAGAGTACTTCCATGTGTTCAAGGCTAATGCCTCCATTAAAATAAATGGAGTTTGTGCCATCCTTCAACCTCGGGGGCTTTATTCGATCAGCTTATCTTTTCTTAAAACAATATTTTCAACCTCTATTTTTTCCCTAGCACTCTTCTCTCAGCATAAAAAATACTAAATTTATGAAATCATTCAAAAAGGTTAATTGGCCTTTGTTACAATCTGCTTTATATCTCACTTTTTTTTCCTCAAGCAGTTTTTTGAATAATAGATTATATGGAGTTTCTCTACATTTTTACCTTCCATTCACTTCTTAAGTTCTGCAGTCTGACTTTTATCCAATCACTTCATTAAAATTTTGTGTCTAAATTCATCAAATGCTTTTAGTATAAAAGTCAAATAAATAAATGATTTTTACTTGTTATTACACTTGGCCTGTAGAGGCCCATTTGGCACTATGGAAGTCCCTTCAATTCCTTAAACAGTCCTATCCCAGACTCTTGTGGCTCCTCTTTGTCTTACCTACCATTTTACCACTCTGGCCACACTTTTGGACATTTACTTTCCTTAGCATAACACTTAGCTGACTTTGTTTTTAACCAGGATATAAACTTGAGCTGCCTTCTCTTCTTTATTTACATACTGTCCAGAAGTTTTATTTCTCTTCTATAGTTTATCTTTCTTCTACAGATATAGTAGTCAAAGTCTTTATTACTGTCCTAGATGGTATATACTATGTCCCAGTATAGCAACAATTAATTAGATATGTTCACTAGGCTGTCACAAAGTTATTTGAAATGCATCATGTTTAAAACACATTTTTGTTGTTACTAAAACTTTTACCTCTTATATTCTCTATCCTGATAAATTGTCCGAAACACACTGGGACCCAAGCTAAAAATATGGGAGCCATTCTTTGATATCGCTCCCTCCTTACACTAAGATATCTTACTAGCCAGTTACAAAACCTGTCAATTTTACTTTTCCCAAATCTCTGAGGCCATTTCCTCTTTTCCATGCCTTTGGCCTCTACCTTTTATCAATTCTCATAATTGAATACCTAAATTTCTTCATTGTCTTCATGTCAAAGTTCTTCTCTTCCACCCTTCCATGCATCATTCAGAGTAATCTTTCAAAAGCCTAATTTAAACTTTTCATCATTTCATTTAAATGATTTCTCATCATCTTCTTAATAAATTCTAAACTTTTAATTGTGACCTACCAAATCTCTTATAATTTGCTCTTTCCTGGCCAGAGCACAACTAATTGAATACTTATTGTATCAATAAAAGAATAGATGAATGAAGATTTATCTTTCACTGTTCCTTCCTTTTTACTTTAAATATTAGACAAACTGAATGTGTAATGTTCTCTTTATATACTGTTGCTTTGCACATGCTATTCTTTCCTTCTTCTTGTACATATCTAATTCCTAATTGTGCTTGAAGACACATATCTTGCACATAAAAGCAGTGCTAAAGGAAGTGGATAACCCCTATTCCCCAGATTCCAGAGAGGGTAAAATTGTTATTGTCAGAAATGTCATAAAAACCTCAAAATCTAAGAATTTAGCTACAGGAATAATAAAATATAAATTTTGCTTCTATTTGTTTCATCACATTATGGAAACAAGAGTTTTCCAAAATTAATTAAAAACTTACCGCTACAACCAAGAGCTATGCATCTATGCTTCCCAACCCCCACTTCTCAAGCATTTTAATTATGATAACCCTGTCCATATCTGGTGGTATCACTCTATTAAGATATCTCCTGTTTACATTCTCTTCTCTCTCATCTCCTTTTAGGTTAGGTTGTCTTCCTCAATGAAAGGTGGATCTTGCATACTGCTTATCATATTGTCAAATAATTCTTTCTTCTGCCTCCCACTCAAATTGTAATTCTCTTGTATGGAAAAATTGTGCTTATACCTCTGTATCTGCATCCACAAAGCACAATGCTCAGTGCAAAATCAAAGTTCAAATAAATATTTACAAAGTGAGTTGATGACAAATAATATATTTATCTGTTGTGAGAGCCTAATAGGACTGGATACATTGATATATTATACTTCCTGTTGATCAGAATTAAGACCATACAATAGAAGTTGGTACTTATTCTAAAGTTCTGTCCCTATTAAAACCCCACACAAAAGTGAGCTTGCTTTCCTAAAGGACACCTTCTTGTCATCTGCTAACTGGAAGAAGTGATAACAAAAAGTTCATGAAAAGCAAAGAACTAAAGATAAATTGTGTAAGGAATCTGAAAAATCACCACTCCCCATTTTACATTATGATACCATAATTACACAGTTACATAAATATCTTCCATTATTAATAAAAATATTATACTAAAATTCAATTGACTAATTTTTAAAGTAATCCATTTTTATATATTTAAAGAAACAATAATTTCTTGTGATTTTCTTAGTATATTAATGTTTTCTTTTCCCAATAAAAGAAACATTGATTCTTGACCAGTATCCATTTGAGAAACAGTTTAAAAGTAGAACAGCAATGAGAAAAACACTTTTGTAGGATTTTGCAATTTATAAACAGCTTCTGCATACAAATTTTGACCCCTAGCTTATAGATTATAGATAATTAATCAAGGAAAACTCATTAAAGTTAATGGTTCTAATAACAAAATTAAGTTGTAGTTATTCAAATAGTTTCATTGGGAGCTCATTTGGGAATTTAATTTTTGACTTTCATAATTATATTTATATTGCTTTATCTACTTTGCGTCTCATAGGTTAAATTTTACAAGCGATTCCCTTTAGTTTAAGAACATCTAAAGCTTCAGGTGTAATTTAAATAAAATCTTTTCATTTTAAAGCCAAACTGCAGAGCGAAGAAAGTAGCAGCCTTGACCTTGAATAGACTCTGAAATAGTTTATGGAAGACAAAGCAATTACAGCTGTACACTGACTGATATATCACTTAGCACTTCCAATAATGAGGTTTTCAGGGCCATGAAGGGGATGGGAGAGGAAGTTACTAAACTCCAAGGACTGATCAAGAAGTATAAGAACTGGCTTTCCACAGGTATTGAAATTAGGGATTATTAATCTTGAGACTTGCTTAATGAATTGTTAAAATTAAGACACAAAAGTAGATATTCAGGAAAAATCATCAAAATAACTAATACTAAATTGTATTTTCATCCAGGTTGGGACAGGGATGAATAGAAAATAATATATAAAATTTATTTGCTGAATATTACAAAAAAAGAAATGCAAAGTATCTCAAAATATTTAAGAAAAATGTTTATCCATGTTGAATCTACCTGTGCTTTCCTAAAAGAATATTAGCAAGACCCCTGTACATTTATAGATGTTTCCAGAAAAGTTTGAGTTTTACTTATTGTTTTTCTTGCTTTGATTTCATAAGTTAACTGTTGTACTATTTGGAAGGAAGTAGTGCAGACAGATTTACTGGTCTGTGAATTCTAGTTCCAGTTTTTCAACTAGCTAAATGTGTGATCATCTGTAAAATGAAGAAATAGGAAGTTTTAATTGTGAAATGTCTTTCAGTAATTCTTAGAGGAAGTTTTAATCTACATTGAAAGAATACAAATCCTCAAATTTGGATTCCCAATTCTGTTTTACAGAGTTAAGACATTTTAGATGAGCAAGATCTTATAATATTCTATTTTTAATAAAACACTAAAAATTCTGAAAGCACTCTTTCTTCTATTCCCTCTTCCTGAATCATGTAATTTTGACTAAGTATGACATTAAGAACTGTTAATCAATGTCTTTTTAGTTAGGAAAGATATACTTGTCTGTGGAGACAAGGAAGGCCCCCTGGCTTAACAAACTATAGAGCAGGGCCTTCCCAAAGCTACAGATGTCTGAAGGCGGACACTGGAGCTAGGAAAAGGCCAAAAGCCTTGCATGTCTGAAAGCAGACTGCAATTTAGATGAGGGAATAATCTCTGAGCTCCTGCTGGGCTCCTTCCATGTTCCTGTCTCCTGCCCCCACTGCTTCCTGTCTAGCCCCCAAAGAAATTGTCTCTTAAGGCTAAAGATATGTAAATACACCTCATGGCTTTAGAAAAAATGTACCCTCCCTGATATACCTGTAAGGAGTCACGTAGGAAACTACCTTGTATGCTATAAAGACCTGTAGAAATGAGTAGAATAGAACTTTCTCTTGCATGGACACCGAAGACGGAGTGTGCTCCCCTTCTTTCACAATTGGCGCCCAACCACGGATGATATCTTTGGGTTGTTGAGTCACATCAATTCTTTCATCAGAACTGGTGCAGTTTACAAAAACAGTTTGATTTAACAGCTCAACAAGCCAAAGATATCATCCATAGTTGCCCTTCCTGCCAACTACATAATTTAGCACCACCTATCTATGGCACTAATCCCCGCAGCCTTCAGCCCAATGCCATTTAGCAGATGGATGTCACCCACTTTGCCCCATATGGTAGTCTCCGTTTTCTTCATGTTGTTATTGACACATACTCTCGATTTCTCTTTGCACTCCCTCTCTCAGGTGAAACTACAACTCATGTTTGTCGCTTTCTATTACAGGCTTTTGCTGTCCTTGGACACCCATGTCAACTTAAAACCGACAATGGCCCTGCCTACACTTCCTCTCGCTTTCATATTTTTTGTTCTCAATAGTCTATACAACATATAACTGGCATTCTGTTTAATCCTACAGGACAAGCTGTCCTTGAACATGCTCATCGCACTCTAAAAACGTGACTTTTAAAACAAAAAGGGGGGAGTATGGATCCCTCTGCAAGAACAGCTAAAGCCCTATTTGTTCTTAATTTTTTAAATCTCTCAGATGATGGACTGACAGCAGCACAGTGCCATTTCCACATGCTGTGTGAAACAAAAAAATACAGAAATGGCGAAACCTCCTGTGCTCTGGAAAAATAGACAAACCGGGCACTGGGAAGGACCAGTGCCCTTATTAACCTGGGGGTGGGGATATGCTTGTGTCTCCACCTCAGCAGGTCCCCAGTGGATTCCAGCAAGACACATCAAACCATGGCATAGCATGGATGAAGCCAAATCCAATTCCCGAACTCCGCAATCTGAAGATGGAGGAGACAGCTCTGCCAATAATGAAACTGCCGAAAACCCAGCAGGCCCCGTTGATGACGTGGAGAGCCCTGAAGAAAACTACTCAAAAGGCTGAAGCAGTACTTCAAAAAACCGGCACTCCTGTAAGTCCAGAAACATTTTTCCTGGCAATGGTGTCTACTATCCATTGCCAGAGTGTGGTAACATTTATCTTTACAATCTTATTACTTTCTCCACTTCAATGTGTTTCAGCCCACCTGTATTGGGCACACATTTTAGATTCTCCTTTATTCTGCCCCATTACATGGGCGGATTCCCTCTTCCCTATTTCTAACAATGTAACCACTTGGCTGGGCAGAATAAATGTACCACCTAGCGGCTCTTTACTTAATGGCAGCCACTGGATTTTAGCAAATAGTAATATACCCTTTGCCTCCTCTGTGCTGCCCCTCTGTGTATCTCATAATGTAAAATACTGCATCAAACCCCAGCTTAACTCCTGGCTGCCTCAGCGTACACTCTGCTGGCTTGGGCATGTTTTTTATAGACTAACTATTTGGCGTAATATGTATAACCCTACAAAATCATTTGCAATAGCTAGACCCAAGCTCCTGGGGTCACACGTTTTCTCTACCCTCTCTAACTAAATGGCTCTTACCTATTGCTGTGTTTTGTGTTTTGCTTTTGGAACTCCAGTGTGGATGGACCAGCCTAAGAAGACATGGCACCCATTCCTGGAACCACCATGATATCCCTATGAATAAGCTTTATGTCACTACACCAAATTGTAATCACAATAAAAAGGGGGGAGATGTGAAGACACGGAAGGCCCCCTGGCTTAACAAACTATAGAGCAGGGCCTTCCCAAAGCTACAGATGCCTGAAGACGGACACTGGAGCTAGAAAAAGGCCAAAAGCCTTGCATGTCTGAAAGCAGACTGCAATTTAGATGAGGGAATAATCTCTGAGCTCCTGCTGGGCTCCTTCCATGTTCCTGTCTCCTGCCCCCACTGCTTCCTGTCTAGCCTCCAAAGAAATTGTCCCTTAAGACTAAAGATATGTAAATACACCTCATGGCTTTAGAAAAAAATGTACCCCTCCCGGAAATACCTGTAAGGAGTCACGTAAGAAACTACATTGTATGCTATAAAGACCTGTAGAAATGAGTAGAATAAAACTTTCTCTTGCATGGACACTGAAGACGGAGTGTGCTCCCCTTCTTTCACACTTGTCATGGGTCATTGTAGAAGATAATAATGATTCATGAGATTTTAGTTTTAAACCAAGTTATAGGATTCACTAGTGTATGGTCATAAGAAAATCTCATCCTTTCTCTGGGATTCAATTTTTTCACCTAGGAAACAAAGAGAGTAGACTACACAGCTTTGAATCTATCATTCTATGATTCTACTACTATTATTTAATTTCAAAATTAAATTAAAAATCATATTTTATTATGTTATTTTCAGTGTCATTTAAGGAAGAATGAAAATTTAAGTTGAATAATACAATATTCCCTAGAAGATTATTTAAACAAAGATTTTTCTATCATGTATATAATACTGTAAACCTGTTACTTCACTTATTTGTAAATCAATATGAGTCTGACAAATTAAAAAAAATAAAAACTCTTCAAATTGTATATGTTTTTGTTAAGCTTTGAATAGTGAATTACTGAGATATTTCAATCTTATAAAAATACGGAGTCTTAATTGAGGAAATAGGTAAAATATTATTTTTATTTGATGTTCATTGAATCTCTTGTCTTGGACTTTTAAAAAAAGCAAAAGCTGTTCTCTGGTTTTTGAACATATCCTTGGAAACATAAACTCATCCACATTTCAACGTTCCACTATGGTTTAGGTGATGTTGAAGAAAAGCAAAAAAGTTATTAAGAAAACTTACAATTCTCATAAAAAATGAACTCCATTATATCAATGTTCACATTCAGAAGTTCATTTAAAGAAGAACAGAAAACATATGGAATTATAATCATTCACGTAATAAGATTATCATGATATAAAAGTGTTAAGTTGAATGCAAAATAGTATATTTCAACTAAATAATGTATGTTTAAACAACACACACACATATATATGCATATATATATAAAAGAAAGTATCTAGAAGAATATTCCCAAAATGCAACAGTGTTTATTTCAGATATGTGGGAAAATGATTAATATTTTCCTCTACTTTGCTTAGCACTTTTTGAATTAATTCATATGTAGAACTTTTTAAAACCACAAAATATAGGGAAAAATTCAAAATTACCAAGAAGCTTAAAACATTGAAATTCAACTAATCAATGGGAATTAAGTCTGCCAATATTGAATCTGTTCAGATAATGTCACAAACTTTGCACATAGTTATTTAATTTACTACAGTAGTTTAAATATATTTACAAATTATTGAATTTAGTGATAGGTTGCTTTAACTAAGTCTTTGTTAAGTCAATGTATCAAACATCAATATTAAGTTTCATTCATTAATAATAATGACAGTGAAATATATTTTAACATGACAATGCCATCACTCAATAGTAACAAGTTAAAATTTTAAAAAAATTAATACTATAGCTTCAATATATTTTTATAAAAATAGTTACCCTATATTAGAAAATTATCCTTATTAGGACAGGGCATTTTGAATCATTACGTATTTTGATAATTAGAATACCTCTAACTAAATTATTATTATAAACGATTTAGAACCGGGAAAACTGGGGCTTAGAGTATAACTTGCTTATTATTCTACATCTGGAATCCAAATCTAGATATTTCTAACTTGAAGACCATTCTTCTTCATCTTTATCTTTTAATGCCTGTTAATATGTGGTGAGGGAAATGAATTATACAAATAGATTACTTTTCTATCAAATTATATTTCTTATTTGATAATTGATCTAATTGAATTGAAAATTAGAAATGTGCTGAGTCTCTTAATTTTATCCTATTCAATTTAAATTGCATGAAAGACATCCTTAAATTCTGGTTTCCAAAGAGGATTTGCATGACTTTAAAAGATGGTCTATCTACCATACATTGCAACCTTCACTTAATAATTGCTATTAATATGAACAAAAGAACAAAGCCATTCTATCCTATATTTTTTGGTTGTTTAATTTTCAGAGAATTGTTAATAATTTTAAGTGTTTATCATTAGCCAGGCATTGCTTTAAGTAGGTTTCATGAAATAATCCTAAAAAAACTACATTATGAGGTTTGTACTATTGATAATATAAAAACTTAAAAGGTGAGGAAAATGAGAAACAGAGTTTAAGAATAGTCACAAAGCTGATATGTGTCAACTGGAAGTATGAGCCCAGGGGATCTGAGTCCAGAAGTCATTTTATTTTACTACAGAAGTCATTTCATTTTAATTTAATCAAAATGGATCAGTCTTAAATTCCAACAGAAGAGTACCACAATTTTTGTTTGAGCTGTGGATTTTCATTTGACTACAAAATAATTGATCCTCAGAGACCTGGACTAGTTATAGAACTCTGAAAATGGACCATATACATTCGTTTTATGGACATCATAGCTGGAACTCAATATTTATTTTACCACTATAACGTGAAGTTGCACATTTTACAGTTAGTATCACATTTAGGTGTGCAAATGTATGTGAGAAAATAATGGAGGGAAATTAGTGTGAAAATGGAAGTAATGGGAGAAGATATAGAATATGGCTGAGAAATAGTGACAAAAATGTCCTATATTGAGGCTAGACTCCAAACCTTTCATCTTTTACCTTCTCATAAAATTCAAGTATAAATTAATTGGAATTATGTTACGGGAATTATCAAAATTATTTTAAGTAATAAATTTTATTGACAAATTCTGGTTGAAATAGAGCAGAAAGTGTACTGCTCTCTGAAATCCTCATGGGAGGGTCAAATATTCAGATCATATTTCATAGAAGACAAGAATTCAGAAACATCTTGGAGATCATGTAGCCCACTGGGGTTACAGAGAGAATCGACTTTGTCCAAGATCACACTCACGGAGTTTAAATCAAGAAGTCAACCAAAATATTCTGCCCCATCTCCCTCCAGCAATTTGTTTCACCTTCTCATGCCCAGTACAGATAATGGCATTCTTTATTAACCCAGTAAAACAGTTAACTACACATTCAGATTGTGCTGTATACTAATTTTAGTTTTTAGTAAAGCACCACTTCATTAAAAATGTTACCTTAAAAATTCCACATTGATATATTACCATGGAAAAATCCTACTTTGATATATTGCCCACTTTTGAATCAGATCATTATAAACATAAACATGAAAGAGTAAAATGAACCGATTATTAGAACTCCCTTTTCAGTTGTACATGCCTTTCTTTTGACTTGAATTTGAGATTGAACATATCTAGATTTAATCTGGCAGGACTAAGAGAAAAGTGTATGAGGATTTGCTTTTTACTTCCCTAAAACACAATTTTGAGATAAAGTGCTCAAATTTCCAGCTAACTCAAAACTGGGGAGTAAGATACCTAGAAATATCAGAAAAATTAGGTTACCATCTTTAATCTTTATATAAAGTATTTAATTAGCCCATTGCAAACATAGCTTTCTGGCCTGTCAGTGGTAAAATGCTAAGGGACAGGACTGTGACATAGACAAGTAGGTGCATTGCAGAGTGAAAGCAAGCTGAATTGTTTTTATTTTACATGTTTCCTATCTGTCAACTTAACTGAATTAATAATACACACTTTGAAAACATCAAAGGCAGATAAATAATGTTAGATATTAAGGGCTATGATTGCTATTTCTAAAATCTTCTCTCAGGAAAGTGATTTTCTTTCCCAAAAAGTTATTATCTCAGGACTCAAAATTATTTGTCCATGTGACACTAAAATTCCATTAATAGAAAATTAATAGGATAAATCTCAGTCAGTTTATTACTATCTTACTGCTAGCTCATTTTGTAAAGATTTTTCCCCTGAAATCAAGATTCTCAAGACACTTAATTCAAGTCAAAAGAAATAGTTTCCATCTACACAATTACAGAAATTCACTACTCAATGAATTAGATAGGTATTTTTCACCCAAAAATTCAAATGGTGCTCTATTGGAAAATGGGTTATCTACAGGGTAAAATAGATTTTCTAGATGTTTTTGTATCTAATAACAAAGACAGCCCCATGAAATTTCATAATCTGCCTCCTCCCATCTATAGTGTTTGTCTCTTTCCAATTGTAACATGAAAAGGGAAATGATATATCAAGATGAACCAGGATGGCTGCCATTTTTATCACCACCATTAGACTCCATAGCCAGTTTTCTATAATATACTTGTCATATGTCTGCTTATACGCAGGACAAACCCAAAACTAAAATAAAATATGAAAATCTGAGTGAACAAATTGGATGGCATTCTAAACATTGGTCTGTTGTTCATTCTCCATTTGGTCCTCCAATGCATCCTCCACCATCTTTTTTGTCCTGCTATGTACTCTGGGAGGCTGACTTCTCTGCACTGCTTCACTTACATTTTGTGAACTCTGATTTCCAACTGGATTCAGTGGTCAGAAGAATATTGGAAGGCAGGAGAAGAAAGAAGTCCTGTACTCAATCCCTCCTCTCCCAATGTTTCTATCTGGTTGAGGTTCTACTTCTGGCTTTTTTTTCTGACTACTGCTCTTTTCAAACTTCCCTTTTTTGGCTCCAATTCTTCTCTGGCTAGGAAAACACCATTCACTTCAGTTTTCCCTTCAGGTCCAGTAGTGGTAATACCATCTCACTGGTACTAGTTCCAATGTGCTTCTCCATCCCTTATTTATTCACACAAATCTTCCCCTACCTTTAAAAGTCTCCTTACCAGACCCTCTTTAGCTACACCCCTAGGAGACTGCCATCAGTTTCTTGCTCACATCCTGAGTAATGCTATAAATTGAGTACCATTTCTCATGTTTGTTCAGAATTGCTTTCCCCTTAAACACTCTGCTGAATAATGAGTTGAATTTAATAATCCTGGGACTATTGGAGTTGACCTCTTTTTTTCTAAGATGAAAAATAACTGTGCCGGTTTGAGTGTATTGTGTCCCCCAAATGCCATTATCTTTGTGGTTTTGTGTGGGGCAGGCGTTTTGGTGATGGTTGGATTTGCTTGGAATGTGCCCCACCCAGCTGTGGGCAATGATTCTGATGAGATGTTCTCATGGAGGCGTGGCCCCACCCATTCGGGGTGGGCCTTGATCGGTGGAGTTACATAAATGAGCTGACTCGGGGGGAGGAAGAGAGTGCAGCTGGGAGTGATGTTTTGAAGAGGAGCAAGCTTGCTAGAGAGGAACGTCCTGGGAGAAAGCTGTTTTGAGGCCGGAGCTTTGGAGCAGATGCCAGCTGCCTTCCTAGCTAACAGAGGTTTTCCAGACACCACTGGCCGACCTCCGGTGAAGGTGTTACTTTGGATGCTTTGTGGCCTTAAGACTGTAACTGTGTAGTGAAATAAACCCCCGTTTTATAAAGGCCTGTCCATCTCTGGTGTTTTGCATTCTGCAGCATTAGCAAACTAAAACAGATTTTGGTACCAGAGAAGTGGGGTGCTTTTGCTGCTGAGTTTGCAAATACCAAACATGTTGGAACAGCTTTTTAAATGGATAAGGGGGAATTTCTGGAAGAGTTGTGAGGAGCTTGACAGAAAAGGCCAAAACTGCTTTAAAGAGACTGTTTGTGGAAATATGGACTCTAAAGATACTTCTGATGAGGACTTGAACAGAAATGATGAATGTGTTGTAAACTGGAAGAAAGGCGATCCTTGTTTTAAAGTGGCAGAGAATTTGGCAAAATTGAGTCCTGGTGTCAGATGGAAGGAAGAATCTGGAAGCAACAACTTGGAATACTTAGCTGAGGAGATCTCCAGACTACGTGTGGAGGACGTATCCTGGCTTCTCCTTGCAGCTTATAGTAAAATGCGAGCAGAGAGAGAGAAACTTAGAACTGAATTCTTGGGTTCAAAGAAACCAGAAGTTGATGGCTTGGAAAATTACGGGCTTCCAGTGGGTAGAATCCCAGAAGCTACAGCCCAACCTGAGGACAAGCCAAGATTGGATAAGGAGTTAAGCAGAAAGGATTTGTGGAAACTCCTATTGTCTGATGGCTTTGACCCCTGCATGCTTCATGCAAAGCCAACAGAATTTTTGCGAGATCTTTATAGACGGAGCCATTGCCGGTCTGGACTGGAGGAGACAGACAAGGGAAAAATTAAAGGAAAAATCTCTTCAAAGACAGAGCCATGGAGGTTGAGGTCTGGAGTCAAGAGGTTTAGGGCTGGGAGAGCAGAGCAGCCCACATGCATGGAAAGGGTGAGTTTGCCCTGGAGGTCGAGGGCGGGCTTTCCGCCTCGATGCTCTGGAAGAGTTTTGCCACCTCAGGTCCCAAAGAGGGTGGAGCACATTTCCAGGGAATTGGGGAGAGCCTGGCTGCCACCACACTGTTCTGAAGGGGTTGAGCGTGTGACCCGGAGATGGAAGGGAATCCGGGAGCTGCCCCGATGTTTGAGGAGGGTGGGGCCGAGAAGGTGGTCTCCCCAATGTGTGGAAATGTTGGAGCACTCACCTAAGTGTTTGGAGAGGAACGGGCTGCAGAAAAGGCCCTTGGGAAGGGTTAGGCTCCCACTCTCTCAAGCCCCAAGGATGCAACATTGTTCTGTAAATGACTCTCGGACTTTGAAATCTAATGGACTTTGTCCTGTGGGTTTTAGGAACTGTTTTGCTCCTGTTAACCCTGTTTTCCTTACTGTTTCTCCTTATGGCAATGGAAATGTTTATCCTATGAATGTCTCTCCTTTGTATATTGGAAGCACTTAACTTGTTCTAGGTTCACAGATCCACAGCTAAAGGAAAATTATGCCTTAGGACTGACCACGTCTAAATTGATTTTGATGGGATTTTGTACTTAACTTTTGTTATTGAAATGATTTAAGTTTTTGTGATATTGTGATGGAATGAATATATTTTGTATTTGGAAAGATAATGTCATTTTGGGGTTCAGGGGGTGGAATGTGCCGGTTTGAGTGTATTGTGTCCCCCAAATGCCATTATCTTTGTGGTTTTGTGTGGGGCAGGCGTTTTGGTGATGGTTGGATTTGCTTGGAATGTGCCCCACCCAGCTGTGGGCAATGATTCTGATGAGATGTTCTCATGGAGGCGTGGCCCCACCCATTCGGGGTGGGCCTTGATCGGTGGAGTTACATAAATGAGCTGACTCGGGGGGAGGAAGAGAGTGCAGCTGGGAGTGATGTTTTGAAGAGGAGCAAGCTTGCTAGAGAGGAACGTCCTGGGAGAAAGCTGTTTTGAGGCCGGAGCTTTGGAGCAGATGCCAGCTGCCTTCCTAGCTAACAGAGGTTTTCCAGACACCACTGGCCGACCTCCGGTGAAGGTGTTACTTTGGATGCTTTGTGGCCTTAAGACTGTAACTGTGTAGTGAAATAAACCCCCGTTTTATAAAGGCCTGTCCATCTCTGGTGTTTTGCATTCTGCAGCATTAGCAAACTAAAACAGATTTTGGTACCAGAGAAGTGGGGTGCTTTTGCTGCTGAGTTTGCAAATACCAAACATGTTGGAACAGCTTTTTAAATGGATAAGGGGGAATTTCTGGAAGAGTTGTGAGGAGCTTGACAGAAAAGGCCAAAACTGCTTTAAAGAGACTGTTTGTGGAAATATGGACTCTAAAGATACTTCTGATGAGGACTTGAACAGAAATGATGAATGTGTTGTAAACTGGAAGAAAGGCGATCCTTGTTTTAAAGTGGCAGAGAATTTGGCAAAATTGAGTCCTGGTGTCAGATGGAAGGAAGAATCTGGAAGCAACAACTTGGAATACTTAGCTGAGGAGATCTCCAGACTACGTGTGGAGGACGTATCCTGGCTTCTCCTTGCAGCTTATAGTAAAATGCGAGCAGAGAGAGAGAAACTTAGAACTGAATTCTTGGGTTCAAAGAAACCAGAAGTTGATGGCTTGGAAAATTACGGGCTTCCAGTGGGTAGAATCCCAGAAGCTACAGCCCAACCTGAGGACAAGCCAAGATTGGATAAGGAGTTAAGCAGAAAGGATTTGTGGAAACTCCTATTGTCTGATGGCTTTGACCCCTGCATGCTTCATGCAAAGCCAACAGAATTTTTGCGAGATCTTTATAGACGGAGCCATTGCCGGTCTGGACTGGAGGAGACAGACAAGGGAAAAATTAAAGGAAAAATCTCTTCAAAGACAGAGCCATGGAGGTTGAGGTCTGGAGTCAAGAGGTTTAGGGCTGGGAGAGCAGAGCAGCCCACATGCATGGAAAGGGTGAGTTTGCCCTGGAGGTCGAGGGCGGGCTTTCCGCCTCGATGCTCTGGAAGAGTTTTGCCACCTCAGGTCCCAAAGAGGGTGGAGCACATTTCCAGGGAATTGGGGAGAGCCTGGCTGCCACCACACTGTTCTGAAGGGGTTGAGCGTGTGACCCGGAGATGGAAGGGAATCCGGGAGCTGCCCCGATGTTTGAGGAGGGTGGGGCCGAGAAGGTGGTCTCCCCAATGTGTGGAAATGTTGGAGCACTCACCTAAGTGTTTGGAGAGGAACGGGCTGCAGAAAAGGCCCTTGGGAAGGGTTAGGCTCCCACTCTCTCAAGCCCCAAGGATGCAACATTGTTCTGTAAATGACTCTCGGACTTTGAAATCTAATGGACTTTGTCCTGTGGGTTTTAGGAACTGTTTTGCTCCTGTTAACCCTGTTTTCCTTACTGTTTCTCCTTATGGCAATGGAAATGTTTATCCTATGAATGTCTCTCCTTTGTATATTGGAAGCACTTAACTTGTTCTAGGTTCACAGATCCACAGCTAAAGGAAAATTATGCCTTAGGACTGACCACGTCTAAATTGATTTTGATGGGATTTTGTACTTAACTTTTGTTATTGAAATGATTTAAGTTTTTGTGATATTGTGATGGAATGAATATATTTTGTATTTGGAAAGATAATGTCATTTTGGGGTTCAGGGGGTGGAATGTGCCGGTTTGAGTGTATTGTGTCCCCCAAATGCCATTATCTTTGTGGTTTTGTGTGGGGCAGGCGTTTTGGTGATGGTTGGATTTGCTTGGAATGTGCCCCACCCAGCTGTGGGCAATGATTCTGATGAGATGTTCTCATGGAGGCGTGGCCCCACCCATTCGGGGTGGGCCTTGATCGGTGGAGTTACATAAATGAGCTGACTCGGGGGGAGGAAGAGAGTGCAGCTGGGAGTGATGTTTTGAAGAGGAGCAAGCTTGCTAGAGAGGAACGTCCTGGGAGAAAGCCGTTTTGAGGCCGGAGCTTTGGAGCAGATGCCAGCTGCCTTCCTAGCTAACAGAGGTTTTCCAGACACCACTGGCCGACCTCCGGTGAAGGTGTTACTTTGGATGCTTTGTGGCCTTAAGACTGTAACTGTGTAGTGAAATAAACCCCCGTTTTATAAAGGCCTGTCCATCTCTGGTGTTTTGCATTCTGCAGCATTAGCAAACTAGGACAATAACTAAACTTAATTTAAGTGTTCCCATTTATTATACCAAACTCCTCAACCAGAATTCCCTTTATACTAATGTAAATATTTAAATATTGGTGAAAAAAATTTGATTTCTGTTCTTACACATCTTTGTTAGCATTTACAGTAATTCTACAGTAATTCTACTGTCTTCTTTAAAACTGTTGAACTCAAAATGTTAACTGTGAAATTGTTATAAATCAGTGATCTTGGTTTTGGATTTTTTTTTCAATCATCTAAACCTAGTGGACCTACTGGGAAATTTCTCTTTCTTAGACATTTTTCTTAACCATTTTGTAAAGATATTTCTTATTTTTAAGTATTATTCCAGCATCAGCATAAGCAGTACTGATACCAAAATTTTACAAACATTATGCACTTATTTCACAAGCCATTTAGAAAACTCTGTCTCCTTGCCTTGTAATCACCTTATACATACTCTGCATCAAGTAGCTTTTAATTTTCTAATGACAGCTTAATTTAAATGAATATAGAAAGCTACTGGGAAATTATTTGAAATCTAGAGAAATAAGAAACTACTGCATTATTGAAGCAAGTGATGTTTTAAAATATTATAATTATCTGAACACTTACTGCAATTCCATGAACTTCCCGAAGTTAATAGATTATATTAGAACCTTCTCAGAAGTCATGCTTTGTGGCATCTGCTCTTATTTATTATCCTGTCAGAAAGTTCCAGCTAAAGTGAAGGTCACTTTCTATCCCAAAGTTGGTATAAATAGTATCAATTTGGTGTTTTACCAAGCTTACACAGGAGATTAACTTGGTTTCAAGTAGAGAGTCAAAGAAGCTAAGGCAGTGCTGGCAATCTTTTCAGCTTCAAAGGCAATGCTCATAAATTTAATTCATTGGTTAGTTACAAAGATACAACCAGTTTAGTTTATTAATGATTTTGAAAATAATTTTAAAGATTTCCTGGAAATACGTTTATTCATATATTGTCCATGTTTTCCAAATAAAAAATGGATTATCATCCCAAAAAACATGTGATTGAATTTACCCTTGCTATTTGGTAAGCAAGGAGCTCTCTGGAATACAATAATTGCAATAAATTTTTAATTTAATACCTGCATATATATACTATATATATATTGCATAAGAGTAAATTTAAGTAAATGGTACATACTCTACTATGGAAAATTCCTTTTTCTTTCTTAGAAGCTGTTTTACATGCAGTTTATTATTAGAGTATATTGAATCTAAGATTATTACTATAAAATCAGTTGAGACACTCCATATTAATAGAGGTAAAAACAATATTAGTAACCTGTTTACTTAAAAGAAATGTAAACTAATGGGACAAAAATTTAAGTTGATCTAGGCCAAAGAAATAAACAATCTTAAAATTAAACTCTTAAAAGAATGTTTGATGTCTTACATTGCACAAGCCACAGGAGTGCTCTTAGAAAACAGAATAGAGCTTAAATGTTCTGCTGGTATTGGAAAGAAAATATGAGCATAGGTTTTCTTCAAACATTTTCCAAATGCCAAAAAGAAATAGGCAAATATTTAACGATTTTTGATCTTTGCCAGAGTTCAACTTCAATCAAGCCAGAGACAAATGCTCCATTTTGTTTTGGAAATGTTCATATATAACAAGGGTTATATACTCTTATTCCAAATAAGAGCTTCTAGAATATAAAGAATAACTTCAGCGCTCTTTGCTGTCTAGAATAATTTAACAGGTGCTGTGCCAGTTTGAATGTATTGTGTTCCCCAAACGCCATTATCTTTGATGTAATCTTATGTGGGCAGACATTATCAGTATTGATTAGATTGTAATTCTTTGAGTGTTTCTTTGGAATATGCCCCACCCAGCTGTGGGTGATAACTCTGATGAGATAATTTCCATGGAGGTGTGGCCTCACCCATTTAGGATGGGCCTTGATCAGTGGAGTCATATAAATGGGCTGACAAACAGAAGGAACTCAGTGCAGCTGTGAGTGACATTTTGAAGAGGAGCTATAGCCGAGAGGGACACTTCGAAGAAAGCACAGAAGCTGCAGATGACACAGTTTAAAGATGGCTATTGAAAGCAGACTCTTGCTCTAGAGAAGCTAAGAGAGGATAAATACCCTAGGTGCAATTAAGAGAGACATTTTTAAGGAACTGCAGCCTAGAGAGGAACATTCTGGGAGAAAACCATTTTGAAACCAGAACTTTGAAGCAGATGCCAGCCACGTGCCTTCCCAGCTAACAGAGGTTTTCTGGACATCATTGGCCATCCTCCAGTGAAGGTACCCAATTGCTGATGTGTTACCCTGGACACTTTATGGCCTTAAGATTGTAACTGTGCAACCAAATAAACCCCCTTTTATAAATGCCAATCCATTCCTGGTGTTTTGCATTGCAACAGCATTAGAAAACTAGAACAGGTGCCTCTAACTATACAGCATCCTTGTTACTTGTTCTTTCCAAGTAAGAAGGATTTATAGTATCTTTCCAAGTAAGAAGCATTTATAGTATCATGTTTTCATTATGAACTATGTTTCACATATGTAAGATACAAGTAGAGTAAACCTCATATAATTGTTTTTTGTTAGTTTGTTTTTTAAGATTAGTGGAAATTTACCTACATTACAGCCTAATTGTAGAAACCTGCCTTTTTTTCAGATAAGCAGGTTTCTCTGTATGGACCATCTGGTTACAAAATTATTACTTAAATTTGCCTAGTTAAAAAAAAAAAAGAACAATATATTGACCCTTAATTTTTAAAAGCTCATGACACCATGCAAATTGTGTTTTATAACTACCAATAAAACCAGAAATATTTTTAATAGCTAAACACTCATAATACAGTTCATAAACAACTTCTTGATTTGCACACTTTGGGATTTAACTGTGTCAGGATGATATATTTCACCATTCTAAATGCTCTATTTGCATGTGATTATAGTGACTAATTCAGAGCTATAATGAATTTACTCCATTCATTCTTTCTCAGTGTTGTCTTTGTTTCCTTTGTTCTGAAATGTATTTTTTTTTTAATCTCTATCCTATTTTCTTACATATCTAAATCAAAAAGGGAGAGAAGGGAACACAATAATGAAGACAAGTGAAAACAAAACAAATGTAGACTGGAGTTTCTTTTGATATAAAAGATACAGAGAATAGAAGAATAGGCCAGATTTTTAACCTGATTTAATTAAATAAATGTTCCAGGCAGTGGTTTTTAAGTACGTGTGTGCGAATTTTTTTGTTTATTTAGTTTATTTTATTTTAAGACCAAAGAGATGAAATAATTTTGAGGTAAAGGAAAGCGTATGCAAATGATACTATTTCATAATTTACATTTTAGGCATCTGTGGTTAATTAAAAATGCCCACATTAAATATGAGTGGAATTTTACAATTCTATGTCATGTTCTTTAGTGGCACATAGTAAACACTTAAGCAACTTCCATTTTCAATTGGTATAGCTCAACTCTGCATATAAGATTGCTTCTAAAAGTCTTTAGAGAGGAAAAGTAGTTACTTATAAAAGTAATCATTCATTAAGATATTTCAGAAATCAATGTTTCAGAATTATATTTAATGGCCAAATAGGTCCCTAAGTTTACATTTAAATAATTAAGTTTTATGATTAAGATCATTTCTTAAGACAATGGTAGCATATCAACTAAAAGACCCAAGCCTATAATTTCCAGATAGTTGCTACATTCATTGTAGTTGTGTGCTAAAAGTAATTCTATTCTACATGAACGATTTAAAATATTTCACTTAATATTGCATTCTTAAACATAAGTAACAAAATTAGTGTGAAATTAAATTGTGAAAAATTAAGGAACTACATTTAAATTTTGTGTTTATTATTGCTCTAGTTCTAGAGAGTTTGATATTTTAAGTTTTTAAAAAAATTCCTTTGTTTCAATTTTGCAGTGCCATTCTGAAACATAGTTCCATTGCAATTGAACTCATTATAATTAATAGTATTGTTTAGATTACTAGACAAATGGCATTGCTTTTATTAACTTAAAATTATAATTTTACCATTTCATGGATTTTTACAAGATTGCATAAACAATTTGATCACAATTCTTAGGATGATTTCTCTATTTCTATTGGCTCATCTCTATACTTACAGGCATGTATAGTTCTGCACAGGCAAAAATAGATTTACATTAAAATTTAAGGATTTTTTGTAGGTTTCCACTTTGTCAAGTATAAGTTTCAGTTATGAATTCTAAAGTAAAGTTCACAAAAACCTTCTGAAAAAAATTAATTTACCTTGAAAAAGTAGAAAATTGATTCCTTTTTAACAGATAAGTTGAAATGCACCTGGTCAGGTTCCACATAAGAGTCATATGAACTAGCATAAAAGAATGTTGTTAACTTCATTCTGAAACTTTTTTCTCTTATTTTACTCTAAGCTGCCACAATAATATAAAAATACATTTTTTTTCTAGTGTCTTGCTTCAAAAGAAGTATGAAAGATTTTCTCAGAAAAAAAACATGAATACTATTCTTTAAAGATTAAACATAAACACTAGTTGGTTGGGGAGAAAGGCAATTATTTAATAGCTAGTGATTTTAGATGCAAGAAGTTTAATGCCCATAATTTTAGGGCCCGGCATAGTGCTATACATTTTAGGCACTTGAATAATGTTTGCTGAAGAAGAAAAGAAAAATTGATTAGGGGCTTTTGTTATAAATGGAATTTTTTTTTCAATGAAGTCAATACGCCCCCTCCTTTTCCATCAAAATGATTTTATTCATATAGTCAGAATCTAACACTATCATAGAGATTGTTGATATGCAACAATCACATTTCATTTAAGTTTGTGACAACCTTCAGACAAAATAACAAATTAAAGCAAAGTAGAACTGTAAATGTGTTTTATTTAATATCATATTATAAAATATATTTTTAGCTTTTTTCATTTTAATTACATGTATGCTCTTATTTTTGTATAAATTATTACGAGTAAAAACTTTAATCTCTTCTCATTTGTAGAATTAGCATGAACAAACCTTGTTTAGCAATACTAAAATAAGCTAAGGTATTTTTTGAGAAATTCTTGCTGCTAATATCACCAAGCTTATTAAATTACCAGTTTCATGCATTGTAGAATGTGGTTGACATGATTATTAAAATTAGACAATTTTGAGGTAACAGAATATTTTTTTCTGGGACAAGAGAAAGAAATACCACAATAACTGTTTAGTCGAAACTAGAAACTTAATTTAATGTCAAGAATTAATAAAAGTCACAAGAAAAGCACAATATCTGATTGGACAACTTCTGCAGGTGAAAGAAAATAATGTCCTTAGTAAAACTTAATTATATACATTAATGTAAAATCCCCAGTTTTACAAGTGAAACTGTTAAGTTTAACACGTTAGTATAGCCAACATGACACAAAACACAGATAAGAAGGAAAAGACAGACTTAAATATGACAAATACTCTGTGAATATGTCTTATGCTAAAATTAAGTTTAAGCATTTTCTACACTGTCTTCAAACAACTTTCTCTACTTTTTCATAATCTACTAACAATGACTACTTAGGAATGTTTTGTTTTGTTTTTTAATTTCTCAACCACCATGTAATTATTTCTTTCACTAAGGATAACTTTAATTTCTTCAAGGTTGCTGTCCTTGAAGCAAAAATGCTTACCTGTAAACTGATATTAGAAACTACTCATGGGGCCAAATATCAATTTCTATCATCATGATCAACTTTAGAACATTCTCTTTTAGAACATACTGGTAGTAGAATACATAGATACACTCAGCAAATCACTTTAGGATCACATATATGTTGAATATTTATCTGAAGTTTCTATATGGCAAATAGTTTATAATGACTCAGGGATTATTTCAATTTTAGAATGGACTCAACATTGTAAGAATTTTATTCTGGTTTCAGAGGGAGAACATTAACATCAAACTAACATCTTTAAAAAGCAAAAGCTACTTCTTCATTCTTGAACATCTTACTTCACTGTTTCTATTTTGTCAAAGCAAGGCAAAAACAATGCCACATATTCACATTTTAAAGTTCACCCAACTTTGTAGAGCAAACTTTGTAGTGATCAATGACACTAAAAGAGCATCAAAGCACCATCCTGTCTCACTATTCCAATAACCCTAACTGATAATAATTTAGGTGACTTAACTACTTCTTGTAATTAAATAAAATTGGATCTCAATTTTTCTATGCTTGTAAAAAAAAAAACCTGTAAAGATCCATTTAATGTGTTTTCCAGGCCATAACAAAGAAGCATACTGTACCTCTTATGCTGCTGGTTGTTGCAGATGTGGTTGGGCTGGTTGTTATGGCTACAGTGGTTGTAACTGTTGCAGTGGTAAGGGAGGGGATGATAGTAGTGGGAAGCAAAGTGTTGGGAACATCTGGTGAGTGGAAAAAAACAAAATATAGAACAAAATCATATCATGCAAACAAAAGAGAAACACAGATGATTCAAATTATAAATACATTTATCTTATTTAGGTTTAACTTTTATAGGCTTAACGACAGTATTAGGTACAATACTGACTGTACCATACAGTTCCGTCATTTTTGTTTCACTTCTTTTTTATGCTTCAACACAAAGGGAAAGGAAAACTTAGAGCAATGTTTGCAAATAAGCAAAATTTTTGTAATATTTGAGTGAAATTAAAAATGACGAGAATTTGTGTATTCGCTGAGCCATTTAAAAGGTTTACATGCAGTAGCAAAATACAGATAGATAAAAAAAAAAACAACCATGCTTTGTCAGAGAAGTAAACAAAGAAACACACATACAGAAATAAACACAAATAACACCACCATATAAGATTAAAGAAATGTTAACGATGAACGAGCATATGCATGTTAAATGCTTTTTTTTCCTCTTAGGAAAATTTGATAGGAAATAAGAGGACATTAATATTTAGAAACAAAGTAGAAGCCAATTATTATTATTATTTTGCTTCTGTTTTCTCACAAACAGTGTTAATGTACAGCTTAAAGTCTTGCAATTCTTACCCTGATTAGCTGGCAACGCCTTCTAACAATTTTGCAGTACCTAGGAGTCTTTAACAAGTATTGAGTCAACTAGCATGAAACCCAATATTCTGAGAGGTTTAAGATTTATTTTCACATGGCAGACCCAGGAAAGGTTATTGAACATAGACTTGAGCCATAGAATTCAGCCTCCAATCCATAATTAGTCAAAGTTGCTGAACAGTAGAATCGAATACAGAGAAAATAACAAACAAAAAGAAAAGCTTAGTGTTTAATGTCAAAATCTTCCTTCCTTTTATCCAGAACCAGCTGAAAATATGAAGAGCAGCACAGAGAACACAAAACAATACAACTAGTGTCAAGCTAGAGGACCTCAGCGAGATCCTCAAAGTCAAATCATGTCTCAAGTCAATAAGCATATAATTTACACAGTAAGGAAATTAGAAACAGTTCACAAATTACCTGTAATTACTATGCTGGGGCTTGATTTCACATGTTTGCCACACAGCCCCTATATATTCAGAGTGTTTGGCAGATTATTTTGTCATTAAAAGGCTTCCTGTCATTCTCTCAATTAAAGTCTTTGAGTCAGACCAAAAATTTTCTAGTGCTTTATTTCTGATAAATAGCCCCGCTCAATCTGCAGACTTTACCAGCTGAATTCTCTACACTGGAGATGTCAGAAAACAGCATGAGATCCCTCTCTTATCTTTAGTATTGATGTTTACACCTGTTTTTCAGCAGGGAAAATGTTTCCTGACCAGTCAAATTAAGAAAAAAATCTTCTGAAAACTCAATGGTGCTGCATTAATCACTGAGGGAAATGGTATTGCCTGGAGAGTGATTACTATAATCATAAAGTAGAATTTACTTTAATATCATTAAAAATGAATAAATATTATGCTTATATGCACATGTACTTCTTGTTTATTAATTTTTATAATATTTTCTTGTTTCATGGTAAGCTTTCCTAAATAGTTTGAGGAGATGGGCATACTGTTTACTTTACAGCTCTCACAATATCTAAAGTAGAAAATAATACATTCCTCATCTGTTAACAAAATAGTTTGCTCATTAGAATCTCAAAATATATGTATTTAATTAATGAAAAGGCAAATATCTTCCAGGGCTATCACATATAAGAACACACAATAAAATTATTTCATTAAAACTTCACGTAAAGAACCTGAGATTACTAAACATATTACAGATTATAAAATATTAAATTATTTGCTATCAGAAAATAGGTTAAAATAGGATTCCATTGGATCTGAGAAACAGCCTCTCAAAATCAGCCATGTCATTTGATTCATAAGAACTCAATACCTGTTTTTTTAATGAAGTCAAAACAAAACGTTATCTGGATCTTTTTTTCCCCTTTATTCCATATCAACAAGGATGAGGATTAAGAAATCCTCTATTGTTTGGGATTTTATATGTACATATATAATACTTTTTCAGGTAATATGAAAAATTGTCCTACAAACCAAACAATGTATGAAAATGCACTAAACACAGAGTTTTCTCTAGGCTGTCATTCAAAGAGATTTTTTAATAGTGGGTGCTTTTAATTGTTAATTCATTTTAAGAGAACTGCTCTAAGTGTTTAAAAATGCCCAGGTAGATGAGATAACATTACAAATCATTATTGATTCATCTTCTGCCTCCTGCTTATCTCTTCACCATCCTCTCATCCTCTCCTCTTGATGCCCTATGTGGCTAAAAACAAATTGGCTAAAAGCAATTTGATGAAAAACACCTTGGCCAATATGACAATTGGGTCAAGAAAATGAATTGTCAAATACAAAATCTACCCCCATCACTGTTACATGCTAAATACTACTAGCTTTATTTCATCCCTATGTGTCCTGAAAAACTTTAAAAAACTGAGTCTTAATTTTGTGCCAAATGATCACAACAAAATCATAAGTTTATTTTATTATCCCCGTTTAATGGATGAGAAAACTGGGAGAGAGTTTTCTCATCTGTGAAATCATACAGACACACACACACACATGCAAACACACATTAGAGTTATATTATAGATATAATGTTTTATTTAACATAAGAGTAAAATGGAGAGGTTATTCCAACAATTACATATGAAGATGGTTTACTTTTAGCATCTTGATTTTTAACTCTGGTCAAATAAGCAATTAGCAAAAGACCATATGTCCAAGCATCAGTATCTGTTTTTCACTCCTACAAGTGAATGGCAACATTTGACATCATACAGTAATTGTTTCAAAGTTCCCAGCTTGATAAATTTACTTTTTGGCCTTTTATTTAGACATCAATTGTGAAAAAGGGGATTCATTTTCATTAGGAAATAGGGAAAATGAAATCCCTGTACCAATCATTTGCTTTATTTTGTGTTATCTAGAACCTGTACCTTTCTGAAAACCATTATATTCATCTGAATAATACTCCATCAAATATAGTATAGATAGAAAATGGAGGCCAGTTTTTTTCCCTTGTAAAATGCCCCTTTTAAAAATGTTTCTCAAGAATAAAACCATACTAACCCATAAAACAAGAAAATCAGCAATGAAATTAATATAAGTAATTTCTGAATGTGACTTGCCAATTTTAGGAGATCTTAACATATGCATTCTTCGATTATTCAAAGGATACTGGAACATGGAATATAAAACAGCTAGAAGTAAAGATTAGCCAAATTGGTGGTATGTGCCATAAAATTTATGGATACTAAAATTCAGATAACTATCTAACAGTTCAATCAATTAACTATCCATGATTTTTTCATCTCTGGTTTTCACAATGCAAAAGAGGGTCTCAAATTTTTTATTGTTTTCTTTGGAGTCTGTTATTTTAATCTATTGCTATTGAATTTACTTGAGAAAAAGAGGTTACAAATAATAGGATGGTCATCATTTAGAACTTACAAAGGAAACTAACTCTATAATATATTATCTACATTTAAGGCATAACACTTTAAGAGTTGGTAATTCATAAAATATGTTCTAGATAAAAAAGGTATTTTATAAGTGAACTAAGTGAGATTAACTAGGTTTTATAAATTGAGATCCGATCAGATAAATTAGTAAATATGGATAGATTATTTAGATATAATTTAAATCTAAACAAGAGAAATTTCAATGAAGATTTCAAAATTAGAATTTAAAACAGATTCTAATTAGTGAGAAATGGTTGTATTCTATCTAATACAACAACTGTTTTTAAGCTGTTAAAATATTTGATCACAATGGATAGAAATATATAGCACCAATTTCTATGAATTTGTGATTATGTATTGTAAATTTCTTTTGCTAGCAGATTATATTTTAGAGGGTTCTTTTTTTCACTATACACTAAAATGGATAAAACTTGCTATAATAATTGTTAGTTTAAATAGAAGATAAAGATGAATTCATAGAGACCCGTGATTCATTATCCAAAATTAAAAAAAAACAAAAACAAAAAAAACTCCATGCCAACATAAATGTAGGGACTTCCTTTAAAGAGAAAATGTAAGCATTTTTATTGTTAGGAAACTGAAACTAAGAAAAGATAAAGGTTCCAAGACATGAAAATATTTGCTTATATTGTTTCCTACTTATAAGGTGTGAATTATAATAAAATATGCTTTTCATTTCACTTGTAACATATATTTTTAAGTACTGTTCTCATGTGAAAAGGAAAAATCAGTAGTATTTCAATAATATCTGACAGAACCCTAAATCCTGACAACTGCACAATTGTATATTAGGGCAAAATAATCTACATTGGCTGAAAGAGTTATTCACAAGAGTGAACGTCGAGTTATAAATAAATGTGATGTAAAAAATTTGTGTTATTTCTATAAGAACCTAGTTACATATAGAAGCCCAATTTCAATTCAAATTCTAATGAAGAAACTAACATCTGTATCCAGGAACCATGGCAGCTGTGGCTAAACTTTGTATTGATTAAGCTTCATCAGTCCAACATCTCTCACTTGCCTTCCCCAAGCTCTAGAGTCAATTCTTTCTGTTTCTGTGTTCCTTTCCTAGTCACATCCTGTTTCAGGACATTAGTTATCTCTGTTTGCCCACCCTTCAAGTCTCAGTTTAAATATAATCTCATCTGAATAGCATTTCCCAATTCTGTGAAGAGTTAATATCTTTCTTCTCTGGGCTTTGCACACACTCCTATATACCCTTATTGTAGATCAACATGTTCGTGTGTCTGTCTCTCCCAATAAACAGCAGTCGCAGCCTTCTAACTCTATACGTCTTTGCCTTTTTAAAATACCACTTTAGTTTGGGGCAAGTTTACTTTGACCCAATCCCCCATTATTTTTCCAAGATGGAATAGCCTCCTTTTTTTGACATACCTAGTAAAATGCTACTCTACTTCCTTTGTAAAAATTTCCTTGACTAAGTTTGACCTGATTTCCCTTCTCTGATTACCCATCATGTTTTCTGCATTTCTCTACTGCATCTCTAATGTTCCACCAAAACCAACATGACCAATGATGGTTACTTTCGTGATATACCAATTAGGGCATAATCAGTTATGTACAACCCAGTAACTCCATGTGTTTCTCCCTCAGTGGGCGATGCATAGGAAAATACATGTGTGATGGAATTCCAACATTTTTTTTTAATTTGCTCTAATGTACAAAATTAAGCAACAAACTCAAATTCTACTATTTTAACCCTTATTAATAATGAAGCACACAGTACACAGAATAACCACCAAAGCTCTTCATGACATCAGTGGTTGAAAACTGGGAGATTTTAGGATTCATTTGGCATGTATCATAAGTTGCTTGTATTTTCTTTCTTGGACTATCTTGATGATTAGGTAACAGACAGAAAGAAACCCATGGTATGTTGCTGTGTATCTCAGAGGGCAGAGCTTTATCCTTTGAATTTAGCAGATGATTTATAAATAATACTCCTACTGGTGAAAACAACAATGATATCAGTAAATAGGGAAAAGCAATGATTTTAATAACAGGAATCAGCAATTGAGCCTTGTATGGTTAATCATTGCAAATGATCACCTCCTTTCTCCTTTGTCATGTTTGAGGTGATTTTGAGGAATTCCTGACAATGATCTTCAAGTCTAAATAATTATTAAAAAAAAAACTAAAATCCAGAATACCAGAATCTTAGAATCTGAATGCATATTTTCAATGTTTCAAAACATTTTATAGCTCTAAGTCACACCATCCAATTCAAAATAATAGAAAAGTGGCCTTTTTTTTCCGCATCCTAATGAAGGAATTTAAAAAATACTACCATATTTTGTCACTGGAGCTTATTAGAGCACAACAAATCCTGTATAACCTTGTCAAAATGAAATCAGTACCAACAAGCACTGTATACAATAAACTGAAGACTGGTACAGCACCTTTTCTCCAATAACGAGCTTTTCAGGTTAAGGGTATGTTCTGTTCTCTACAAATACAGTGTACAATAATTTATAACTTGTCAAGCTGTTTTGCTTTGTGGCAGTTTCTTTTTTTAAAAATGGCATTCTGGCCCATTCAGAATGGATTTTGAATCAAAATTAAGTATAAAGAGTCCCAGTAGACCAAGCTGCTTGTTTCTCTCCAAGGACTAGTGTTCACCAGGGAGAAAATCTACTACCATTTAGTCTGAAATCTGTTATGTCTACTTCCTTTCTGCTTTATGTGGCTACCTCCACCCCACCCCCAACCCAGGTTGGTCCCAGGATAATCAAGAGTGAATCTGAACCAAGAATTGTTAGTGAAGATGCAGAAGGATGGAACTTGACATATATACGACTTATTAAGGTAGGAGTGTCTTTTTGATTTAAACTATTCACATTTCCCTACTTTAGAAACAATAAGGTATCTGTAACTTCTTTACTGCTAATTGTATTGCCACTGGAAGCAATGGTAAGGTTTACTCTTATTGTTCTGCCTGTGCTAAAAAGAAGGAAGTTTATCTGCTCCCATTATGCCAGCTCTGTCTAGCATCCTGTTTAGAGTATATCATAAAGATGGATAGCAGTACCAAGTTTCTCACTGAAATGACACCAACAGGTTGAGAAGGCCTCAACTCACCGGGGCTTGCCTCTTCCTCAAGAGGCATGAGATGTACAGTAACCTCATCTGCTTCACAAAAAAGAACCCTTTTAAAAATTAGAGTTGAATGAATTCCTTTTCATCCTTCTGATAGCTTCTACTGGCTTCACATACCAAATGGAATCCTTATATAATAATAAAAAAAAAAGCACAGCCTGTACTTTAAAAATAAAAAGAACTGCAATTTCAAACTGTAGGTGGTAACTGACAGCCCTATGTAATTACAAGAAAAGTTTGAATAAAATCAGTCTGTTATTTGGGAAAAAAATGTATGCATTTTTTTTTTCTTTTAAAATACCTTTTTACATTCCAAACTGGCAAAAGTAATGCAAAAGCTAAGGTAACAAAAGAAACGCCTTTGAAGTGGATGACCCTACATTGTTTAGCTCCACCTACTGCAAGAGTCTGAGCTCTTTCTACCTGAATGCAAATCAGATGGTTTGGTGAAAAATTAAGTTTGTGAAGATGTGAGTTTCCTATGTGTGCTTCCTATTGTCCACCATCAAAAGAACCATTTAAATCAAATATGAATATACACAGGGGAAGTGTGATGTAGTAGAAAAATACTGTTTAATAAATCTGGATTATTTGGATTTTTCAGGTAGGTTCTGTTACAAAATAGCTGAGAGATATATTGTAGATTGTTTAACATCATGCACTTTCATCTCAATATAAAGAATTTGGACCTAATAATTTATATGAATTCTTTTAGCCAGGTTCTTAACCAGTGATAAAGCACAGTGGATGTCACAAAAGTAAAATACCTCTTCATTCTTGAAAACTGTAAATGCAAAAAGTTTTGCACAGAAATTCAGGAGATGCAGCGACTCTAAGTCTCTTGGTGCAAGTTCATTAATGCAATGAAATAAACTCACACAAGACCTCATATTATAAATCAAATACCCCTCTCAACTTCAGGATAATATCATGTGCACTTGAAAAATTTGATAATACGAAAAAATACATTTTAATATGAACCTTTTAGGAGAGAAAAATTACTCTTTGCATCAAGCCACCTATATTTAAATATAACCTGTTGATGATTAAAACCTCTTTTAAATTTAATCTGCTTCTTTTTATTTTTTCTATTGTTCATCTTTCATGCCATAAAATAGTTGCTTACCTCATACTATGTTTTATATCTGTTTTACTACACAGATGTCTCACCCTGAAACTTACTAGGAGTATTTCCCATGTTTATCTTTGTTCTTATCCAACATACAAATCCTATATAAGATAACAGTGGTCTTCAGAATCCTGAACCAAATATATCTGGGCATAACTAAAATGTTCTACCTTTATTGGGGGAGGGAGGTGGGAGGACTATGTTACTAAGAACATAAAACATTGAAAAATTTTTCACATTAAACTGAAATTGGAAGTTGTTACACCAAATTAATTTTAGTGAATTCTAATTTTCACATATATTTTGGTTGGCTGCCAATTTTTAAAAGGTAGTAAAATGCATCCAAATACAACATTAAATGTTGCAATACTAAAGCTCAGTTAAATCAAAATTACGGTAAAATGTGGGACTGTTTCAAAGACTATTATTATAAACTTGCTATCCTATAATTTAAGAAAACCAGAAATGCTTATTTCTGGTATTTTTGAGCATGCATATTAATAAATAGATCCATTTTTACATGCCAATAAAAGACAATCAATAATAAAGACTAAGAAAAATGTTAAGCAGAATTGTGAAAAAGCAAATATTGAACACCTATTTAATATGTCCTCATATGTGTACCCTTGTGGTAGATTGAATTATGTACCCCAACAAACACATGATTTTAATCTTAATCCTTGTCCCTAAGGATGGGAACCCATTATAAATAGGACCTTTAGAAGACAGCCCAACTGAACCACAGTGGGTCTTAAACCATATTACTGGAAGTTTTATAAAGAGAAGAAACTGGAAATCATGAACTGGACAAGGTCACACAGGAAGAAGCTAAAAGTCAGTAGAAATTGAAGAGTCAAAGAAAGGTAAGGGTATCGCCTTGTGATGGGAGACAGAGATATAAGCTACAGAATTTGGGAGAAAGCAAGTCGTAACAACATCTTGATTTTGGACTTCTTCTAGCTTCAAAATGTGAGCAAATAAATTCCTGCTGTTTAAGCCAACCCATTGTGTGATATTTTTCATAGCAACCGGGCAAATTAAGATAATTCCTAATGCTCAGAGCTCTCAGATGGAGCCAGATCTTTCTTAACTTGAAGAAATGTTATTTAATTTCCCACTAGGAAATTAGTGACATAGATTGATAACTTTTCCCAGATTATTTACATTTAAAATATGGTCTCAATAAAGAAGTCAACAACTTAGCCAAAGTAAAACATTTCTACTGGTGGAGTTTCATATTCTCCTGGATATGTCCCCTGGAATATTACATGTAATCAGGGGTCTTTGAAAGCATCTCTGAAATCATATCACAGAATAGATTTATATCTCTTACTAAGTAGTCTAGGCCCAATGGGAGCCTGGCCCTGTATTTTGCATACAGTAGATACTCAAGGAACATTTTCTGAAATAATAAAATATTAATTAATACTGAGTTCTGTTGTGAATTTTCAGGCCATATCTCAAAGAAGTTTTGTATTTGGCTACATGTTAATATTATCTTTATGAGAAAGGAGTCCGAAGAACAAATCCAATGTTCAGTTAGCAAGGGACTAAAACTATTAAAAACGATCATTGAATTTTACAAAAAGATGAACATACATGTTGGAAGTCAATTGCATAACTCTTCTAATTTTGAAGATCTCTGTTAGAGATATTAATTCTTCTATACACAGTTATGTATGTCATGCACTGCTTAGCTCTACCAGGCACCGTTTACATATGGACTGCCAACCAAACACATATCATTTTTTTCTCTCACTATAGGATGAAAACTAAAGACAATGATTTTGGTAACCAAGGAGAATCAAATATGAATCTGATTTTGCATTCAGGAAGCAACCTGGGAGGTGGATTATAGTTTTCAAAAGTTTCTCCACTAAAGACTTTCAGGCTTTGTTTTGAAGAACAATACCTAGTCACAAAAGCAGGTATCATGTATGTGTCTGTACATGTATATAAATTTATTTGTTTTTTTTTTCTGTTTTAAAGAGAGAAGAAGAGAGAGAGGAGAGAGAGAGAAAGCGAATCACTAAAGAATTATTTATTGAGTGCCTTCCATTTGGAAAGCACTGTTCTAAGAGCTAGGTATACAGAGATAAACAAGATCCATAAGATCCTTGCTTTCAAGGAATTCATAATCCAGTGAGAGGGACTATATATACATGTACATATACACACATATATAATATATAGACATATTCCTACACATGTATGCATATATATATATATACAATCAAATATGTAAATAAACAACTAAATATGAAATAATGGATCCAATTAAAATAATTAAAATGAAGCAATATTATGGGACTGGAGTCCACTTTAAAGTAGAGTTCTCTATGAGAAGATTCATTTAATCTGAGATCTGAATAACAAGAAATCATCCTTGCAAAAATCAGCATTCCTGAGAGCATTCCTCATCCTCCTAGGATAAGAATTCCAAGCAGAGGCAAAGTCCCTAAAGAGGAATGAGCTTGATATCTTAGGACTGAAAGAAGGCCAGGAATACAGAAGTTAAGTTCAGGGAAGAGGGCTAAGAGATGTCACAGATGTAGGTAGCAGCCATATTATGCAGGGCTTGGAAAGTCAGGGTAATAAAGATTTTGATTTTACATGAAGTGTCATGAAATGCTTTTGGAGAAATGTAAATGGCGGACAGATATGAAGTGACATGGATTTAAAACATTTCTATAGTGCAGCTGTGTGGCAAATAGATTGAAGAGGTGGAAGTGTAGAAGCAGGGAGTCCATTAGAAAATGTTTCAATAGTCAGGCCACAGAGGGTGGTAGAGAGAAGTGGATGTATTGAAAGCATGGATTGGAAGTAATGTCATCAGAACTTGCTGATGAATTAGAAAGAAGGGTAGAGAGGAATCAAGGCTAATTCTTAGATTCTAGAATAAACACATGAAATGTTCCTACAATGTAAAATCTATATCTTCTACTAAGGCATGCCATTGTTTCTGAAAACTAATGCCAACATTTTCCTCATGGGCCACTACATACCACTTTTATTCTTTAACAGATGGGCCAATTAATGCACACATACTTGGGTAGAAGAGCTCTGTACTTTCTTTGTAAAGCTACAATCTGAATTTAATTCCACAGAAACAAATCTAGAAAGCATGAGTGCTAGTGGTGCTGTCCTTCTGTTCTGTTTACTTTATTATGTGTTGCAGCTGATGGGAAATATTGTATATAAGTAGTGTAAAAAACCATTTTTAAAATGCTGCAATTGTTGAGTGACTGACTCTTTTCCCCTTTCAGGAAAAAATGAGGACTTTTGCTGTGGGCATTTTATAGTTAGTGGTTCACCTAGGTACTGCAGAAACATTTATTTCAGAGTAGAATCTTAGAAGAGATTTTTTTTTCTGAAAACTGAAACCTTGACTTACCTACTTTATGCTTATCTTAAAACAAAGAAATGGAATTAAGCATCAACTCTGTGAGTGTCTTCACATATATCCTCTGCCACACACAACTTTTTAAATGTTCTCTAATGGTAAACAGCACCGTCTTCACTATTTTATCCTAGTTCACTTCACTTGCTGAGGAGTTCAACGGCATCCAGTCAGACGTATGCCTTTTCCACAGGTACCACTGCTCTGCTTATTCGTGTCCATGAATGACACATTTTATCTCAGCAATCAAAGAAGCTGCTGTTTTAGGACTCATCCAACTTGTTTTACTGCTTGGAAACTCTCAATCAGAGATGAGAGCAGCAACCACAGGGCTCATCTATTAGTGCACAGTTTGTTACTTCATGTGGATGTCTTTTCCTCCTTTTACTTCCTACACTGCATATTTTTCTATCTATGCTCCTAAAGAAAGCTGCTCCAAAGGAAAAAAAAAATGTTCATTATGAGTACACAGAATTAATTTACCAACTGGTAGGTCTGTTTCCATGTGAGGGAACAGATTTTAGCTGAATCCCTTTTTAATGTTTGCTAGGCTGTACATCTGTCCAAAATCCAGGTTTCTCCTTCTTACTCCCCACCTACCCATAAGAGCTCAAAGACTCTCTGTCTTAGTTCCGTAGTGATCTGTAAGTATCACCTTGCCTAACAGAACAACTGAGTGAAAAAATTAATGTAGCCTCACAATTGTTTGTTGTTGGATAATTTCAATAGTATTCAAAGAGTGCCAACTTTTCAGTTTAGCCACAGATTTGCACAGAAGTGTACTTTACATTTTAATATGATGAGAGTGCTCATTTGTTTTCAAGTTATTGATAACCATGACATGAAAAGTTTATTTTAAAAACATTCGCATTTATAACGTAGGACTGAGGATGTATGTGCTTTCTAAGAGAAGTTTTAAAAAACAAATACAAAATATTACTTTATGATATTCTCTGCTTTACAATTATTGCCACACTTAGTTATATATATTAATTGTTTTCTAAATTAAAGGTAAAAATACCAGTAAACCTCAAAAACTGAATTTATATTTTGCACACAGGTTAAATATTTTAAATAAATGATAGGCAGATTTAAAATGCTTGATAAAGCCAAAGAAAGACTATTCTACATGATTTAATTTGGTAAATGAGACAACTGAAACAGAGAATTGGTATCCAGTATGGAAAGCAAACTTACATTTATCTAAAGTCTCTGAAAGGGATATATATTGAAATGAACAACAAATCTTGGAAACTTAGCTTGATGCAGCTGTCAGTAATATCTATGTGTACAACTTTCTGTCTCTGAGTATTTTTGACATTTATTATTAACAATAAAGCTGAGTGAAATGAAAGTAGCACTCATATTGATTCTTAAAAGCTGGAAAGGCACATTTAATAGCTTGTTCTCTTTCACTAGACCAAAACACATAGGCTTGTCTAGCTGTAATAGTCTTTCTTTCTATTAAAATTAAAGATCCAAAACAGTCTTTTTATAATGCCTCCTACCATCTAACAATAAAATGTGATGGATCCTATTCAATATATGTGTTATTTCTGAGATAAATTATCCTGCAAACATAAAAAGGTCAATATCACATTTTTCATCAATATTTATTTCAATAGACACATGAACAAATAAACAAAACAAAACATAGCTGTCAAGTGATATTTTAGAGATATCAACTCAGTAACTGTGAGAAAATTGATTGGCATTGCAGAAATATAAGCAAACTTTGGATTCTATTTCACTTTCTATTACGATAAAACTAGTTACAGAAAATTTTACTTGTCTTTATAGGATCGAAGAGGTGAAATTTACTAGAAAAGCAAAGCAAAATATGTACACATAAAGAAAAGCTAAACTGTGGAGAGGTATATAGTGGGCAATTTCAATCAAAATAAGAAAAGAAGAATAGCAAACATTAAGTTAATAAAGAAGTGATGACATCACAAAATCTTATTCATACGAGTAGAAAAATAATGAAGGAATAGTGCAAGTTAGAGCAGCGGCAAGAGAATTTTAAATCTCACCTAAGGGTTGCTCTGGAAATAGGTAGCATAAACTTGAAGAGGGAGTGGGAATATCATGAAAAACTTCCTGGGATAGCACATCTCAACTCTGCTATGACTATCTGAGACAATCCCAACTGGGATCTTCAGGGCCCTGAAGCTCTCATCTGATTCCCTCCTTTTATTCTCCTACAGTCTGAATTTGCCAGAGTTATTATGGCTACTAGTAGAAAGAGAAATGGGCTACTCATTTCTTCCACTTGTATTCCTATATTTCTTCCCCAAATCCTGGGAGAGCTCTGAGGGTGGAGGTGATAATAAAGAGTTGCTTCTTTGCCCTTCTTCCATTTATATTTTGGGGAATGCCTATGAATTTCTATAACATGAGTGAAAAGGTATTTAGAAGGCATTAGGAAAATTGAGATGAAGGCAGAAGTTAAGGATTTTTGCTTTCTGACAGCTTCAAAAAAGTGTTTTGGTTTTTAAACGTCAGTTATGAACAAATAAATGTAAGCCCCTGAATTGCTTCCAAACCACAAAATAAAATAAGACTGAGGCCATAAGTAATTTCATGCAGCCATTTCTTGTATATATATTTGTTGTTTATTCTATAATGGAAGACATAGGTCTAGCTGGTCTTTACTTGGGGAGAAGATATTTTACCTAAGTCCCCTGAACTTGAGGTTGCATTAGAGAAACAAGCATAATTATAAATTTTACCCTGCTCTCTGTATTATTAGCCTGTAATTTTCTTGAGGTTTTAAGGTCTTCTATCTTGCTCAGCTACCAAGAATTTAGAATTTTCTTGTCCTTCAATAGCATTAACCTAATTTATGCAGTAAATTATCTGTGTATGTAACTCTTGGGTGAATTTCATACCAGATCATTGGACTGGAATAAAGGATACTAGTAATATTAGAATAATAATACCTGCAATTTATTGCACATGTATATAACCCACACTGAGCTAGATACTCCCCATTCATGATGTATGCCATTTGTTTATGTAACAAATGTAGCACCCAGGAGTGCTGTATTACTGATCATTTTAAATGCTTGGACTATATTCTCACAGACTCTGAATATCTACATAATTATATTTATATATATATTTATATATATATATATATATATATATAACTATGTAGCTATATATGTGTATATATATATCTTCTACTTTGTGTTAAAATCATTTGATTGCTTGTATCTCCCATATTAAACTATAAACTCCATTAGTGCTATTCACCTTTGCATCTCCCATAGGGCCTTTACACTCAGTAGATAAGTTCTAAATATCTATTTGGTGAATAAATGAATTATTCTCTTGATCTGAGTTCTCCAAATGGTAAGGACAGTAATGGAAGAGAATATTTCAAGGCAATTAAACATACAGAACTAATCAGCCATACAGAATAAATAGACTGATACCAATGATAACATGAGAGATAATTCAATAATTTTATAAAGAAGCAAACCAAAACTTACTGTGCTCATAGGCATTTAATAAGTATAACTATGGCTACCAATTTAAAAGATTAATTTTCCATTGCTGAGTTTTTTAATGAAAAATGCTACCTTCTCTCCTAATGAAAACTCCATCATGCAAGTGTTTCTTAAGTATAATGCATTATCCTACAGGTATTTGTATGCTGATTTTCATTAGGCCTTCTACTGAGGGTGAATTTTAGACTGGCAGTTTCAAATTGCTATCTGTAGTTCTAATGCTGAATTTATAAAGGTGTAATTGTGGGGGAGAGGGGAATACAACCAGTGTCCACAACACAAAATGTCAGTGCTGTTAACAATTAATGTGATAACATTTAAATAATGCACTTCCATTTTGACATCCCAAAAATAAAATCTAACCATTAGGATGGCATCTAGATAACAAATGATTTCACAGGAAAATCCTCAGACCTACATCAAGTTAAGAATCAATAGAACCTAGGCAACTGTGAGAGAGTCAAAGACCCGGATCTCTGCTCATGAAAAACCCTTCTGTGCTAGGGCTATATTAAATTATAACAGTTAATGTAAAATCAACCTTGGTGTAAAAGATAAAAGGGCAAAGTTCTCACAAATGATCACTTATCACTCCATTCGAAATGCATACAGCATTCATTATAGATTGAAATGCCACTCAGATTTCATCATTTAGAAGGGTTTTGAAGCAGCCAAACCATTAACAAGAGAAAGTAGCTTTTTATATTTACACAGCCAGTGACTAATGAAACATTATACCCAGTGCGCAAAGGGAAAAAAAAAATTAAAACTTTAGTTTGTAATGAACCAAATTGGAGCCTGTTTTAAACACAGCATAACATAGTTTCACTGTTTCATAAAGCCTCTCATTATCTGTGTCAATAATCCTAGGTAAACTACCGTTAAACTTCCCAGCATTTATCTAGCAGCATGAAAAGCATCAATCCATGGGGTGCTTTTGATGAATTGTAGTTCAAAAAGCAAGGCCAAAAATGACTTTGCACAAAGCACTTAGAGAAGTATTTATTAGAAATATGTCAACTACCAACTACCTAAAGGTAGCTTGGCTATTTAAGAAATCATGCTGTTGACTAGCTTGCAAACACTGGAAAAAACATGAATTTTCCCCACTTGACTTACTTGAAAGAAATGAATGACATACTTTTCATCTAAATATACTGTTTCTTTCTGTCAATTCCCTCCTAATTTTCTATACTTTAATGTCATACTGCTTTCAACACAACGTGGCATGCTATGCAACATGTCCCCCAGGTTCCTAGAAATTATTAGGTAAGAGAATCACTTAGAAAGTTAAGGGTGAATCAGACCACACTTATGTGACTGCATAGTCTAAACATCCAGGTCAGCATGAACTAAAAGCTACTCTCAGATTCTGCTCCAAAGTTCTAACTTATCTTCTTGACATTCTTCAGTGGATATGATATTCTCTCTGGCAGTAAGGCTGGCAGGATGACATGTCTACAGGGGATTGCATTTAATTTCAATTTATCAGTCTAATTTGATTAGGTTAACCTTTCACAAAAGTTTGATTTTTCACAATTCAGGAGATACTAGAAATTGTACTATTTTCTCCAATTTTGGCCTGAATTGCATCAAAATAAATAGCTAGGACAAGTAACAAAAATTGATTGATTTTTCTCACCTACAATTAAATCTCTTTGGTGTCTACTATTCGATTTACAAAGACTTAGACTTTACCTCCAAAATTCTTTCTGGGAAAGGTCTAGAACTAGCCCATGTTTCTTACTGTGTTATATAATAAGATTCTTGGGAGATATATCAAATAAATGTACCCCTTCACTAATTCCTAAGATCTACTGGAATTCTTAACAGCATCATGTTTTACATAATACTACTTCAGAATATTTTAATAACGTGTGGAACACAATATTAGTCTCAGGAAAGGTTTTATTGGTCAAATATATGTGCAAAATGTAGCCTTCTCTAATGCTTTCTTTCTCTAAGAGATTCACAATAAACCCTGGCATATAAAATAAACGCTGAGATATCTTACTATAAAGAACTCTACCTAATTTTGTTTACTGGAGTATTTATGTGATGGGGATCACATAAAAGTTCATCCCCATCTAACAAAAAGATGTATTAGAAATATGTGGTGTTTGGAGGTTGGGTAAAACAGAAAGTCTCTTCAATTCTTGGGTATTGGTATTTCTGCCATTTTGATATTTATTTATAGTGTGAGATAAGTGCAGTCAAAAAAGAATTTGGTGTGGAAGTTTCAAATTATGGCCCATAAGAAATTAATGCTGTTGTCATTAATATTGTACAACTCTTTCTTAGCTGCATCTCAATGAATTTTATCATTCTTTGAAACCAGTTATGGTAATTATAAAGTATATTTTATGATAATATGACCAAAATCAGCTTATAGGAAATAGAGTTTCCATGATTCTGAATTAGAACTAAAAGCATTTATCTGTAAAATTTAAAGACAATCATTAATATAATTTACTAGTCACTACCAAAAATTACACCAATTTATAATAAAAGAGGACCTTTCATAGAAATTTGTATCTGTTGGTGTATATGGTAATTTTATTTTATTAGTCTGACTTGGAATTTATCAATCATGCATCTTGGATATATTTATACTTATGAGAAGCCCTTCTGAAAAAAACAGACAGTCTGCTTAATTTTACTATTTCCAAGAGTTTGATAAACAGTTTTCACATCATTAATACTTTCAGGTGTAATATTTTCAAAAAGTTACTCACCGTGTACAATGAGAACATACTCTGCGCTACTTTGGCCAATGGTGTTTGTGGCTTCACATCGATATGTACCGTTATCCGTTTTGTTCAGGAAAAGAATGTTTAGCTCCCTTCCACTCACAACCATTCGGTCAGGATCTGGCAATTCTCCACCATCTTTTGTCCACAAAACAGGTTCTGGCCTATTAGGTTCAAACATGCATATAGGCAGGAAAATAAGAAAAGTTACATATTCTGTGAATTAAATAAATCAAGCAAGTGAGAAAAATTTAACAACTTGTATGTGCATAACCATAGCATACCTTCTGTAAGACTCACTCAGACTACTTGGCTGAATGGTAATTCTGTTTTACTTAATTAAGCAGATATGTGTTGAGGAACCATTTTGCTGAGCCATTTTAGCAGTCACTGCTGGTGCTCTGTCCCTGGTGTTGTGACTAATGGATCACACCTGCTAGTCTCTGGAGTATTGTCCTTGGGCTATTAGAGCAGCCTTTTCCTGAAATACCTGCACTTGATGAGACATGGCTTTACCTGAAACCACCTGAAGTATCTTCCTCTTTCTGCTTTTCTCACCTCTAACAGGCTTTTCCTGAGTGTTTTCTTTTAATAAAAATACTTTAAAGAATCCCTGTCTCAAATTTGTTTTTTAGTGAAGAATGATAAATGAACCATAGGGTTCTGCCTTACAGACATTTCATAGTCTTTTATAATTATTAACGATAAAAATGTTCATTAATGATTTCAACTACCATATGTTAATAATATTGGTTATTCTAGGTGCTTTATATATTCTATAATATTCATAGGAACACTTTGATAATTATACATATCAATTAATCTTATTAATATATCAGAATATAGAAGAACATCAGTGAAAAATTCAAACCCTATCCTGACACCATAGAATAGGATTCATATACTATCTCCTGTTTTCTAACAAGATCGATAGCTTCCTGGTTCTTCCATGACAATATTTTCTAATGAAAACATGATGTTATCACACAGTAGAAAATTATTCTCTAAGAAGCTTTAATCACTTTTAATTGGGTAAAAATGTTGAACTTATATTCTGTTATTGTAAATGCAATTAGAATGTAGGACTTGATAAGCAATGCCACAACAATGGCATTCTTTCTAAAATGAAGAATATATGTTGTTTCTGACAATTTTTTGTAAAACAGAGGAAAGTTGTAAACCAAATAATAATAAATAAGGAAAAAAGTATTGAAAGAAGCTGATTGACAACGTCATGAAGGAATTGCTCAGGGTACGTAGTACAAAATTAGGGGAGAAATAAAAGAAGGCAAGAACAAATTTATTAGAGTTGTCTCCATAAAATTTCTGAAAGAGGATTATATGATAAAAAATGAAGAAACTGGTTATACAAAAAATAATTGTAGAAAGCAAGTGTTTATATCTTCCAGTTATATAGACAACTCACTTTCCTAGTATCATTAATAAAACCATTAATACTTCTCAAATTGCTTCATATATCCTACATCTGCTAATGGGTATTTGAATTTATGAATTCTTAATTTAAAACTTATACCCTAGATAATCTTGCACTGTGTACAACCTTAAAATCTTTTGTAGAGGCAAACAGTTGCAATAAAACTATGACTTACTGCATATACCTGAAACAGTAAAAGTTGTGGTCCTTCTACAAAGCTACATAATGTGCAATACTAAAGTAACAGTTACATTAAGTATAATCTGAATTTTAGAAGACTCCTCCTTAAAATACTACTCAAAAAAAGTTTTTTATTAAGAGGCAAAGCTTTACTGATGTGTAAGTTATAATTTTTAAAATGCACACATATATAATTATTTGCATGTATCCAAACATTTCCATACAACCAAAATATACCCCCAAACCCAAATTATCATGGTTTTTCTCTACCCTTGTTCATCTTGCAGCTTACAGTCACATCTTAAAACATATGGCTTCTGCAAATATGTAATTATATTTATATATTTTTTCAAATTCTGTATACTGAAATGTCATTTTAAAACTAGACAAATTATTCAAGTTTCCAGTCTGCATTTAGAAACATTTGTCTTAATTAAATTTGCTCTTTTAGGAAATAATGAAATGAAAACTGCAAAAATGGTTAATAGGAGGTTATGACAGTCTAAGTCATTGCGGACACTAAACATTGCAGGATTCTTGATCCTACTCTGTGTGGTCAATCTTCAAGGTGGCAGAAAGAGTTAGCACCATAAAATGCAATTAAAATGAATGGAGGTTAGAGTTTACGCATAGATTAAAAATAGCCTACACATATTCCCAATTAGAATTTTAAATGTTCAAGCTTCTTAATGCCACCATAAAAAATATTAAGAGGTTTAGCAAGTCTTGATACAATTTGCGTTTCATCTTAATAAAGAGGGCCTCTAGGCTTTCTCTAATTGGAACCCAGAAGTGATTGAGTTTCTTGCTAGAAATGAATAACAACTTCCCTGCTGTTCAGGCATCCAAAGGCAATCATTTTAAAAGTGGTTCCAGTCCACAGTCTCTAGGTAATAATGCTGAGAAAGGGTAGGACCTAGACACCAGGAGTAATAGGACAGTGAAACCAGAATCAGGCAGGAGACGATATCACGTGACTCTATGCAGTGAGAAACTTAAGAGAGTCAACCAAGAGAGATCCCCTTTTAAATGCCATATAAATAAAAGTTGAAAATCATCCATATGAGGTGAAATTTAACGTGATTCTGTCTACCAAATCTATAGAATGAAAATATATTTTATTTTCCCATGCACCAAAAGATACTTTTGCAGGTTTTTCCTAGGGCCACAGAAAACAACATGAAAATAAAAATGCAAAAAGAAGCTGAATATGTGCTTGTATGCATAAATATTCCCACGTATTCTAAGGCCTCAATGAAGAGCTTTTTTTTTTTTTAACAGTTTTATTCACAAACCATACAATACATCCAAAGCATACAATCAATGGCTCTCAGTATAATCACCAGAGTTGTGCATTCTTCACCACAATCAGTTTGAGAACATTGTCATTGCTCCAAAAAGAGAAATCCCATACCCCTTAGACCTCTTTATTATTGATATTTAGCACTGGCATGGTAACTTTGTTAAAATCAATGAAAGAATATTACAAAAGTGAAGTGGCTTTTATCTTTTTTGTTTGTTTTAACTATATCAGCTGAATGTTTTGTTTTGTACACATCTAATAAGAGATTCTCCAGTTCTTTTCACAACTCCTTACTTATAAATGAATGTTGGAAGAAATTGCCAAATTTGCTATCAAATTTTTAGTGAACAGAAATGACAGAAATTAAATGTAAATTAACATTCAACATTGAAGATTTTAAGCTCTTTGGGTTCAGGGAAAAAGGATCCTGAGAGAACTCTAGACTAGGCAATTCCTCATTGAATAGGCTGAGATTGGATCCTTAAACCTAAGCACAAATATTAAGAATGAAGTGGAGAGGAAGAAGAAAAGAGCAGAGGAGAAATATTAGGAGTTGTAGTTGCTTGCTCCTATTATTAATTTAAAATATAAAAACAAAACAAGTTCAAAGGGTAGCATTCTTAAAACGGTGAAACTGATTCAAAAATAATTTTGTAAAGAGCATCTGTTGAAAATTAAGGCTATAGTTAAACAGGAAGAAACAGAAAGGGATTACTCATGGGGCTATTTATTTCATCATACATAAAAGTTTATATTCTATTGAAGATCAAATGAGATGTTTCTTAAGACAGTTTTAAATAATTCTATGTTATAAAAAGTCATATTCTTAATTATAAAAATATTGTTCTAGGCCCTTGGAGAAATCATCAAACTGATTTTTTTTTCTAAATTGTTATGCAAATGCATTGCGAAAAAGTGTTTTTTTTTTCACTTCTAAAATTGACTTCATTTATTTTTTATGGGAGTAGTTCTTAAAACATCACATAACTTTTAGTAAAGAACAAGTTAACATTGAGTGTTTTATGTATTGCTATTACTTATTTTAAAATGTAATCAGTGAAATATTTTACGTGTTGGTTGTCTTTATAGGCACAGTTTTATAGTTTATGCATTAAGCACAGTTTGCTTTATACACATAGTTCAAGGGAACACAAAACTTCAGAAACATTTATATCAGTCTTCAGTGAGTCTCAGTGGGTTTCATCACTAGAAAATGCTCTAGCCTTATGCTTATATCTTAAGTCAGATATGAAATCAATGAATTTTCTTGTTGTTTGTTAAAGTATACCTATGCGAATGTTCTTGACTATGTACTTCATAAGTTTACACAATTATTAAACAATTATCATTAAACAATATGTACAAGTTTTTATACAAGGGATTATGAAAGATATAAAGAAAATAAAACATTTCTATCTATATATAATATACTATAATTTATTAGTTTATTTAAGACATATTATAATTTAATAATTTATTTAAGACATATGTCATGAACCATAATATTTGGCAGGACATGGTAAGTGGCATAAGTGATTTATAAAATATCATAAGATTCACCACCTATAATTATTGGGATTACAACAGGCTTTACAAAAGAGAGAATTATTGATTAGTATCTTTAATTATTATGGGATTTTGACTGATAGATATGGAAGAGGTCAACTAAAGAGTGCTAAGTGCTCTGGGTAGGATGCTTGCCCACCAGAGACCATTTGTTAAATGGGTGAATCTAACTATGGTGAATGCCAGGAAAAGAAAATAGGGTGAATAGGCAAAATTGCTATTGGTCAAAGACAACATTAAGAAAGAGTAAAGGTAAAGGCACTCATATGGTAACTAAGTCATGGGGGAAATAAAATCAAAAGCCCAGATGCAACATTTCATAAACTGCTATGAAAGAGCAGGAAGAAATACACTCCTAAGTAGCTTGGTCTAAGACAAAAATTTGTAGAACAGAAAACTGAGCATGAAAATATTTATTTATTTATTTATTTATTTATTTATTTATTTATTTATTTATTTATTTATTTATGTTAATAATTGACCAGAAGACTGAAAGTGCCATAGAAAGTAAGAGAAGGTAAAATGTAGTAGGGAGAATTTGGACACAAAGAAAAGCATGAACAAAAGCACAGAAATAGGAAAGTTCAAGAGAAATGTCAGAAAAAAAATTCTGTACTTTTAAAATAGGTTAAAAGGGGCTTGAAGTTCAGGCTAAAGAGACCAGTCTTTCTTTAAAATGAAAATGCTTTAGTATGAATTTTTAGAGTGAGTATTCCTGATCAGAGTTTCCTTTAAGAATATTAGTATAAAACATATGGAAACTGAAACCCAATATGAAGACTATATATTCAATTCTGAAGAGCAATAATGAGGTCCTACATGAAATTTGGGATAATAATAAAGGAAAGCAGGAAATAGATCACGCAGGAGCCCTTGGGAAAGTAGATGCAACTTTTTTAGAATGAGAATATGAATGTTATTAAGGAAAAGAGAGGAGAAACTCTCAGAGGTGGTCAGTTTGTATAATAGGAACACTGTTAGTGCTAAGAAGGAAAACAGCAATAACAACACAAAAACCAACCAATGAAAGAAACAAATAAATACAAACCAGGAGTATAATTGATTGAAATACAGCAGAAATGGAAAGTTGATGATTTTGGTTTGGGACATGTTGAAATTAAGTGCTAGAAAAAAATCATGACAGACATCTCCATATGGCAGTAAGGAAATGAGAAAATGAGAAGTCAGGGGAGAGGACAGCACTGGAAGATTTACAGAGAGATTTGAGCCAACCAAGGGTTCAAGCTCAAGAAAGAAAACAAAATAGCACTACCAAATGTCTTAGAAAATTTTCACTTAGAGGATGAGAAAAGAAAGAAAATGAATTCAAAAGAGAAATTTATTGGCTTAAATATTGACATGCAAACCCATTCAATACCTTGACCTTTCAGTTCTCTGATCCATCAAGCCTAATAATTGTCCTGTAAGCCCCACCTCCTCATGTTCATAATCTAAATTTTATCATTTTATTACCTTAAGAATTTCAATTTTTTTCCAAATCACAATCTTTTCAGCTTACTAGTCTATTATGTATCATTGAAACCTGCAATTCTAACTAGAGACCATCATTTCCCTTTCTTATTTAATCTCCTCCTAACTTTACTTCTCTCTTAATCAGAATTATAATTCAACCAATATATGTTTTTCCTTTTCCCCATTCATTGTGTGCTTGAAATAGCCTTTTTCTTATTCCATAATGCTAGCATATATGCTAATAGCCACCTTACATTGGTTTGGTGACTGAGAGGAGGCCTAGTATTAGTGACTATTGAATCATCTTGGATACAAGATCTGATAGAGTAAGAAGGGGGCAAATGGGAAGAAACTCTAGAATTTATTTTAATATATGCCATTTTGAATGTGAGGGAAGAGGGTAAATGTCAAAATACTTTTCTTAAAGTTTCTGTGCAAGAATGCACAAGAAGAGCAATGGCAAAGGCAATTTTAATCCAAAATAAATTTCACTACTGTGTCTTAGAGTATTTTGTGGGTTTGTTTTTTATTTTTGTTTTCCTTATCTATGAAAAAGTCTCTAGTATTGTCATGAGAGTTATTAGGAATATATGATTAGTGCTACACATTTTTCCTTTCCATAACTCTTTAACATAATATTTAAAATAGACATTTTTGCAAAATTGGTATCTCACTACAGGTAGTATTATCATTTGTCAAGTTGGCTTTATCCTGATTTTTGAAATATTTGGGGCTGGAGCAATAGAGTAAATGAAGAGAGAAAAAGGAAGGAGAGGCTTGAAGAAATCATCCAGATGAAAGAAATTCTTAAACAACTTCTCTCTGAAATAAATATTGTTTCCAATGTATTTCCAGTCAGTTGTATTTACTTATACCAATTAATTTAATAAGTATGCATGTCTGTATTTGTGGGTGTGAAGAAGTTAGGGCAGTGTATTCCTTAGATTTTCTCCTCATTGGCCTCTGCTCACTTGTGTTTTTAAATGGCTTCTAGGTATGTTCTACAGTCTCTTTCTTGCTTTATACTCATGCTTCCTATGGGTTAGTCTCTGCTCAGCATTTTCCATACCTGTACAATTGTTTTTAGGAAAGGAATGAGTTTTTGTTTTTAGGAAAAGAATGAGTTTTTGCTGTTTTCTTTTTTTTTTTTTCTATTTGTAGTTTGAGAAACCCAAAATGATTGCTGTAGAAAGCTCAAAATGAAAACCCCTTTTCAAGTATCACCACCAGTACTCTGATGGCAAAGACATTTTAATGCCATATTAAATGGAGCCAGTTTGGAATGGAATATTCAAACCTACTTATTCCACTAAGTAATAAGCTGAAACTCTGATTCCGAGTTTATCTACTCATGTAAATTCCTAAAATGAATTATTGCACTAACATATGAGAGAAGTCTCATTACATTAAGGGTTACGTTTAGTTGAGACAGTAACATCAAAAGTTAACTGTGCCACTAGAGTTAAAATCTCAATTACAAATAAGGAAATGACCTCTTTTTCTCTGATTAATTTGAGCACAAGCTACTTGATTCTGAGTTTTAAGGCACTTCTTCCAAGTTTAGAAGCTTCAGCTGAAACAGGGAATGACCTATATGCAAGAGATAAGTGCTCTTTAGAAGATTTGAAAATAATGGCATTTTTGAGAGTGTCTGTGGAATCCTGGGCCACTTTTTAAGATAAGGTAGTATTCATTATTTTAATGGTTTGGAGAAACAAAGCAGTCATACTAAAAACTATTATGTATAACTCTAAGCAAGTTATGGCACAACAAATAAGATTGTCCTTTGACAAGATAAGATTTCTATGATCCGGAAGGAGTGATAGATTTTGGAACTGAAGGAAAAATATTCAAGATTGTCACAAATGCTTAAGCTAATCTCTCAAGGACTTTGTGCTAAAGCAAAACAATTACCCTCGCCTTGTCTATATTTAACATTTCATTTCTTTGGTAAACACAAAATATTAATTCCTGCTTAAAAGATCAAGAAATATTGAATAAACATTGAATCCCTCATCCAAGCAATAATAAATCTCTCTATATAAGGAAAAAATCTCTATGATATATTTAACAATGATGATTTTTAAGAAAATATATTTTTCAACTTATTAAAGGGTTAGTTCCTGAAAACTTCCTTTAATTAGCTAGACTTTGGAATATTTTCATATGTTTATATGTTTATTAAATCAGGAACTTATGTTTATGAGTTTCTCAGTATGTGTCACTTTATCAACCTGTGTATATTGTAAAGACAGTATGGTACCATATAAAATATATCTATTAGCATCCAGTCAGTCAGAAGCCTGAAAACCATTCTAGGTCAAAGACATGTTGCAATAATGGGTCCTATTTTCCATATAAAAGAGTTACTTTATAATCCATTACTCTAGCCACTGCATAATAGTGCTAATTAACCTTATAAGATCTAATACTTATGTTAAACACTGTGTCATCATTATAAAACTGCTTCTGCTCTGCAACTTGTTTCTTTTCTAATTTAAAACCAATAGTCTTGGAAAAGTAAAAGTAAAGTGTATGTCATTTATCTGGTATCTGGGGAGTTTCATATAAGTAAATGCTAAAGATAATGGAAATTTAAGACTTGAAATTTTGAAAATATATTTTAGTCATTTGGATGAAACCCTCTCAAAGTAGTATCAAACTTTTCTGCATTATTAAACAGAACATTCTCAGTCGCATTCAACTTTGTTTTTTGGAGCTAAGAGCTCATCAGTTGGGACATAACTTTCTGTATAGTAATAGTTTTCAAGGAACTTAAGTGATTAGACCATTGCATGTTCTTTACCTGAATATTACTAAGACCCACCTTCACCGTAATTGGTGTGACTCAATGCCATGATTTTCAGAACTTTGAAGGTGTGGCCTACAGTGAAAAATGCATTTTACAACCATATATATTACTTGACTACATACACACAGGAAATAAAAGCTTGCATTCTCTAATGTATTGAGACATTTTCTTTTTTCTTTCTCTTCTCTGTATTTTCCTTTCCTATTCTGTTATTTCTATTCTAGTTTTGGTCTTTAAGAAGGGCATATGTAAATTAATCTCATGACTCATTAATAAGCTGCAACCAACCTTTGGTTGAAAAACACTGTATTTATGAACCACAGAGAGAGCTTCTGAGGCCTATAGGTCTTTTTGTCCTACACTGAGAAGATCTGATATTCTTGATCTTCCTTCTTTATGGCCATGTCGTGATCTCATCCCTTTACCTGTAATTTTGAGAGGAGGTGCTCAGTTCCATCACTCTTTACTGCTTCAGGGACATCTGCTGACCTCAAGTCACCAGAGCTGCTGCTTTTTTTCTCATGGCTTTTGAATTTTGTCTTCCCATTTCTTTTTTCTTTCCTTGAATCATCCCAGACATTTCTGATACTCTGAATTTTCAAGAGTTGGAATTTCAAGTCATCATCAATCATTGAGAGGTTCTTCCTATTCTAATAAGAACCATTTGTATATGTTTGTATTTTCTACAATTTGGGGGCATTGTTCATTATTGATTTTTTTTCAAATTTTGAGGTATAGGGGCTTTAGATAATTGAGGTTATATCTGGAAAAGTGAATCAATATACCCATACACTTTACAAACGTGATATTCAAGAGTATTTTTTGAGATTGTTTCTTTGAATAAATGGCTTCCCAATCAATTAGAGCTTGCTCGGTTTCAATGTTAATCGAATAATAATACCAAATAGCTATGATACTGAATTCATTTTACTTTTTGTATTTAATTTCCTCCATATATTTATGCAAAAAGACAGTCAAAATATTTAACAGCTGGTTAAACAATAGAATAATCTAGAATAATAAATAACAATAAATAATCTAGAATAATCCATGTGTAAGTAAATTACACTTGTGAGTACCAGAGGGATATTGGCTCTAACTTCATGATATATATTATGGAAAAGAACTTCAAAAAGAAAAAAAAAAATCATACTGAATGATACTTATTTTGCAATAGGTTAAATTCCACTTAAGAAAGGATGACATCTAGTATTTGGTTTTCTAAAACTGAGTTTGTTTGTTTTGCAATTTTACAATAATTACTATACTGGTGACTTGGCTTTTATATAAACATATATACAATGTTTAAATGTCTTTAAATAACGATTAAAATCCTTAGCTGTAATTTCATAGTTAGTATATTAAAAACTACGAATTTTTAAGCCCAAGAGCCAAAAAGTGCACATTCTGAAAATCTATGCAATGCAGATCAATGATGTCTTAAACATACTGATACATTTTCATGTAGGGTTTCCCACTGAAAATTCACATGATCCCTCAAAATAATTGGCTTTTTCTTGCAAGAAAACTGCTTACATGGAAATGCTCAAGAAGTACATTTCCTCTTTTGATCTATAATCATGGTTCTGCAAGCTCTTATGGGACTTTCACAAGACATTGGAACATTAACTGAAAATGATTGAGTACCCAACATACCACAGATGCCCAGCCTAAATAACAGCAGCAGTAATTACTGAGTCAGCTTCTTGTTTCAAAAACAAAACCAAATATATTCAGTCTCATTTCCAAGATAACCACTTGTGTGCTTCCAGAGAGTCAACGTGTGATTAAATTTTAAAGCCATGAGATGGAAGCAAAAGACCATATGTGTCTCAGAAAAGAAAGTCATGTGGGAAGACCAGCATATGGATATATTTTTTTAATTATGATGAAAATTTAGAACTAATGTCCCAAGATTATACCTTTGCAAACATTTTGTTAGAAAGTCACTATATTGCCTTTAACTTTTAATTAATTAATTGAGACAATTTAACATATTTTTAGATATCTGAACACATGGAAAACCTCAGTGGTCTGTAATCCTTATTAACCAAAGATTTTGATGTGAAAATATCTATATGATGAGGAGACAATCATATGTTTATCCCACCAACTGTTTTGGTGACCTATAACAACAATATTTAACAAGAAAGATGTACTTTTTGCAGTGCTTTCTATTGACTTCCTGCTTACTTTATTCACTCTCTGAAGTTTTCATTGGAGAAGATTTTCATACTTCGTGGTTGTAACCTAAAGTATTAATCTACTAAAAGTTATATAAAATTGAATATATAATTTATTTTTAAAAAACAAAAATATTTAATAATAGAATAATGTTTAAGCATCTATATAGACAATCTAGGCAGAAACTATTTAGATACATGTAGATCTATGTAGAAAGTAGTTAGATAATTTTTCTATATGCTAATATAGGATGAATTTACATAACTAGGATTTTTTTTTACAACAATTCAAATGAAATATGAATTTTCCTAGCCCTGTTTGGAAACTTCCTCATTTTTTCCAACTTTGCTGGGATATTGTGAAAAGTCAATGGGATAGAAGAAGTGAAAAACACTGGGTAAATCAGAAAACATAATCAGTTGTTGTTAATCCAAAAAAAAAGCTTGCTTGTAATTCTAACACCACACCTATCAACTGTGTGACTGGGAAAAGTCATATAATCAACACAAGCCTCATTTTCCTCATCTACAAAATAGAAATGCTTGTAGAGTCTTTGCAAACCTTTTTTTAACAGGGTTGTTGTATGATTCAAATAAGACAACAAACACGAGAGAACTTGGAAAACTGTAAAGCACTATTCCAAAGCAAGGTCTTATTCTTCACAATCCCTAAATTCTCCATCACCCATGAGCCATCCATTCCCTTCATTTGAGATGTTTAATGTCTTCCAGATCTCTTGCTTTGCCACTCTGTCAAAATTTGCCAACTCATCAGTCCCTTCTATCCCAACAGGAATGCTTCAGAGTGCAGTTTCTTCAACAGTGTGGAACCAGACCTCCTTCAAGACCTTCCAAATTATTCTAAAATTATTCCTACCTTAACACTATGAAGGGGCTTTTCCTGTGGCTGGGGACTTTCCAGTCTCCCATTTCAAGCTATTTCACATTTTACCCTATGACAGGGGTTCATTCCTTGAACTCTCTTCTCTGCAGCTTGTTGGTATTATTTAATTGCACATAAAATAGTCCTTTTGCTCTTTCAGTTTTGCCATAGCATTAGGCTGGATTCCTTTGCTGTTAGAACACGCTTTTGAAATATAGATTGTGTTTATATTGTTTGGAACCTTGAATTCAAAGCCTAGGAAGAAATTTCAGATATTAAGTCACTGGTCAGAGTTGCAAAAGTAGCTCAAGTGTAAGTGTGTGTTTCATATACATAATTAAGACTTCTGGGTTTAAAACCTGGTAAAATATACTACATAATAATAATTTATCATCTTTGTCATTATCATCATCCTCATGGCTATATCTATTATGAAATTACTTGGAGCAAGAAATATCAGATACATTGCCATTAATTCTTAAAACAAATTTTTGCTAGATTTTTTTTCCCTTAATTTTACAGTTGAAAAAGTACTATGTGTTTAAGTGACTTGTTCAAGAAAACTCAGGTTGTGGAAAATGGCAGACATAATTAAAACCTAGCTCTGCAGCCCTCTCTACTGCACCACACAACATTTTGTGTCCTGAGCCTAACAGTGCAGGCATTATATATGAACAAAACACAGCCCTTGATTATAATTAGATGTCTTTCTATTTAGCAGGTGAGATAAAAATATTCACAATTGGCACTTTTATGTATGTAAAGTCATATGCAAATGCTATTATTATAATCAATATTCTTATTTCAAAATTCAAAGTATGTATTGTTTTGGCCAACAACATTTCATCGTGGATGAAAACTTGCCTTCTTTAACTACTAGTTTTGCCATTTCATCTGGCTGTAAATGGATTGTATGACAATTAATAAAGAACATGTGATTTGTAAAAAGGAATATATTAGATTGAGAAAACTGACTTGATTTAAAACTGTTTTGCTTAATTTGCATATCATTTTAAAAATCTACATCATGCTAATAGGAACATGTATTAATATATTCTTATCTAATTTCTTCAATTCCTGATCACCTCCGAAATGGATGTGTAATTTTTCCTATAAAACGCCTCACTAGCTGCTATATGTTATGTAATCTGTCATCCTAAAGTTTAAAATATTTCTTCTCATAAAGAATGGGGTTGTTATATGCTGTGCAATTACACATACTAGATTTATGCCAAGAACATAAGAAAAATTGTGGTTACCAGAAAGTAAAATAGTAAGTACAACGTAATCACTGTGCTGGATACACAGAAAAATTTATCAATACCCCTAATTATTTTCCTTTATGGAATAATTGACAAATACACATCTAATTGACTGAAAATGCCCCGTCACTTCTTCAAAGTAAATTTTAAAATGTTAAACATTTGCTTTAAAAGAATGATGACTTTTTACTTACAGCATGCAGGAGCAACCACAAAATATTTAAGGTCATGACTCCAATGTAATATAAAAATTTTCTTTCCTTCACTTTTATAAATGGAGAATGCTGCAGCCTGAAAGCTGTCTGGGAATTCAGCCAAAGAAAGAAGAGGGTTGCAAAAACTCTGGGGACTTGAAAGAAAAGTGGCTGGCATTAGCTCAGTCCTCACTTTAAACTGAAATTAAAACAATAGATAGACATGTAAGTAATCTCTTTTTTAAGAAACGAATAGAATGCCTCTATAGTAGTGTCAAGTGGAACAATTTGGTCCTGGCCCAAATTATGCAGCTGTTCCACAGGAAAATGGCAAAAGCCTTCAGTCCAAAAAAGGCAAATAAGGCATGATTGTTCATAAACAGTCACTAGGGGCCTCACATTTAGAACAAGCAAAACAACATTACCATATAGAAGAGCAGGTTAGGAATGAGGGTCTCAGTACTAGTTGAGTCACACCATCATTTGTGATTCATACAAAAGAGAGTGGTATTATTTTATCTACCATCAATATGTCTAACAACTATAAATAACTCTTCAGGAAATTATATTTTGGTCAATTTTTTTTTTTTTTTTTGAGAAACAATAAAGGTCATGCTTTTAAAATATTTTTTAAGTCAGCTACAAGATGTAGCAGATGCAGGTAATTGTTATCCATCTCTCATTGGCTCCCACTCATTTCATATGAATCAAATAAACGGTGACAATAAGAGAGATAAAGTGTTTTGGGAGCCAATCAGAAGCTAAACCATAGCACTGCTTCCCCGTGGTGCCAAAATAACACAATGGGAAATCAGGTGCAATAGCTACAAAGTAATGGAGCAGAAATTTGACAGTGACAATTCTAACCTGCCCGCTGGGTATATGTCATATCACATACTTCATTTTACAGGCTTTTTGGTTCTTCCTTAAAATATGGACAGCTTCCCGTTTATGTTTTATTTTAAAACTCTAAGTTTAATAATATATTATTTTGTCACCCCTTTTCTGCTTTCACAATTCACTTTCTGAAATGGGGGGTCTTCCCGTTTTCTTGACTTCCCCACCACCTACTAACTCCCTGATTAATCCATTTCAATTTGCCTTCTGTTCTCCTCACTCTGCTGAGACTGTTTTCTTCATGATCAGTAAGATTTCCTTCTGGGAAAATCCAATGATTTCTTTTTAGCCTTCCCTTGATTTTTGTCCTCTCTGCCTCATCTGGCACTGTTGGAAACAGAGTATAAACTTAAGACAGGCTAGAAGTTAGGCTGTCTTTAAAGAAGTTAATGCCTTCATCTAATGGTGAGGTGGAAATGCTGGTTACTCTGAAAATGCAGATTTCAAGACAATTAGGAAGGACATAGGAGAAATCCTGGGCTAAAGGAAGGAGGGAATTGAATCGAAGAAATTGACTGTAACTTTATTTCAATGACCTGATGGTCTATGGAGAGTGAAAATGGTGATGGGGAAGTTGGGGATGTGACTATAATTCAAAAATAAGTTAATACCCATTTGCTGGTGGACTATAACATATAGAATATAACATTGAGACTTATGCAGCTACAAACAGAATATAATGACCATTTTTAATCCTCATGGATCTTATGAGTTAATTGTCAGAAAATACTTTTTAAATTAGAAATTGTTTTATATGGTCCTAAATTCATACCAGAAGAAGTCTGGTGGGAATTCCAGAGAGACACATAAATATAGAAGAAAACCTGCTAAGAGAGGATAGCAACAATGCAATTCATCATGGGATTAGGCAGTTCTTCACCTGAAGCATTTAGGGGTTTGACTTCAGGGCTGAAGATTATTGCTTATTCTTACTGCAAAAGCTGGGTCCATTATAAATTTTCAAAAGTACCTGTGACTGACATAAGTGATAATTTAGACTCAGCAGTTGAAGTGGCAGAAAACTGTTGAAAGAGTCTAAGTTTGGGGCAATGACTGAACTGAGTCCAAATCCTGACTCACCCATTGTAAAATGGCCTGAATAAGAAAAATTTGTTTAACATGATTGAGTCTTAGTTTTCTGTTCTTTAAAATAAGGATTGTTTCTTATTTCTTTCACATATTTTCAGAGTGATATTAATCAGGGTCCTTCTAAGAAAGGTGACATATTCTATTTTTTAATCTTTGTATTCTTAAGAAAGGAAATAAGAGTCTATTTGATTTCTCATTCACAGTGCAGAGGATTGTTAAACATATCTGAGCTTATTTATAGGTAACCAAAACACAGAGACCCTATAATAGCACACCTATACAACCATATCTGAATTGAGTGATATGGAATACTTAAATACCTAATTACGTAAACCTCTCAACCTATTTACTCACATACATAAAACGATGTCTCAAGTACTGTGGGGAGTAGACATGTATAAAAAAGCAGATCATTGATAGGCATTTGGATGCTATTTGAGAAGGGATACATTTATTTCCAAACTTTCCATCTTTTGTATCTCCTGTCTTCATTTCATGTGATTTGCGTAAGTTGTAAACATATTCTAAAAGGTGTACAAAAAAAAATGAAAAAAAAAAATTAGGCAGATCTGAAAGAGAAAAGAGAAAAACCGAAAGCCATTTTTCATGCCCTGATTCTGATCGTGTCCTCTCTTATGCTGACACCTAAAGTTGGTAAGAAGGTAACAGAAGCAAACTAGAGAGGAGAAAAGGACAAGATTGGAAAATAACATGAGAGAAACAGGAGTGGAGATGGAAGGAAAAGTTAAGAACAAAGTTCTAGTGCTGATACACAGAATCAAGAGAAAAGAAATTAGGGTTTAAGTGTGTCTAAAGTCAATTAGAGGCAATTATACTTCTCTCCCTAATTAAAGTACCGAACTTGTAGACAAAAGCCCTCATTAAAGCGATAATGCTGAAATGTACTTGTCACATTTAGATAGCACACCATGGTGGAAATATGTTTTCTGTAAGTAATTTAAGCTTATCAGAAGATAAGAATTATAAGAATAAATTGAGCAGGTTATATGTAGTAAAGCAACTAAGAAAAATTTTGTTCTTTTTGAGGTCTAAAATGTCTAAAAATAATTTTTAAAAGAGAAAAATAAGTCATTAATATGTAAAATAATCTTAAATTGCTAAATTTGTATCTCTATAGAAAATAATTACTATAAGAGGGGACAGCTATGAAATAGCAAAACTGTGATGAAGAAGGTATGGGTTCATTTACTATGAGAAAGAATATAATGTTATACAATTGAAAAAGTTAAAGTTTCAGGCTTTTAAAATCTTTTAGAAAACTTCCCGATGGGAAAACATGAGACCTATATCTAAATAATTTAAATGTTATTGGAAATAGCTTTTTAAAACTGTAAACTGAATTGCACAGAAGCTAGTCTATGTTGTTATATGCAGAGAACAATTAAATTGCACTTCTTAAAATTTAAACAAAAATGCAAATAAATTGTAAGCTTTTTAAAAAATAAAATAATTTAGTTAAAGCTAGGCCTAGAGTGTTAATATATTAAAATGATCATACTGCTTTCAAATATAATAGTCTTTGAATACTTGATATTTCGAGGTGTGAATTTTGTATAAAAATAGAGATTCTATTAGGTAGTTGCTTATTAAAAGTTTTATAAACACTTGGTGAAAGGCAAACTTTTAGAGTTGAAGTGATATAAGAGCACAAATATGCTAATAATGAAATCATTTCACAATTGAATTGAGCTTGTGATCATTTTCACTTATATTGCTTCCAAAAATATCACATTCACAAATTAAGTCTCATGAGTGTTACATAAGAAATGTATATTTGATTTCCCAATTATAAAAATGATTCCCCATTTAACATTGAAACTTGGACATATTTTGAGATGCTTCAATATATCCAAAGTTTTTCATGGGAGTATTGAGCTTAGTCATGCATAACTTTTATCAATCTTATGAGTAAACGGTGACTGATTAAGCCCACATTCCTTCTAGTTTGAAATATCTTTACTGGGAAAAAAAAAACAAAAAGAGAGAAAAAAATTCACCGCTGGAAATTTCCCAGAAACTTCACTAGATGACAAAGTAAAAGACCGATTTCCACAGATACTTAATGAAGACATGGTTCAGGAGGTTTTCTGTTATGGAGATCACTTTACCCATTGAGAAAAGACAAAAACAGCGGATTTCTACATTCCAAGCCTGCAATCAAAGCAAAACAGAGGAAAAAATGAAAAGTGTTATTGCTCATTAAATCACTTACAGTGGTTTTCCTTTGGATTCACAGGTCAAAATTAAAGGCTGTCCTTCTTGTGGAAAAGGAGTGGATGGAATAATCTTAACTGATGGTGTATCTAGAAAAAAAATATGAAAAGAATATTAAGAAAGGTCATCAAACACACATAAAAGCTATATTTTTAATTACTGTATACTATGCTCTATGTTCAGGCTTACTTTTAAAATTGTATATATTTTTAAGGGATTTCTTAGATTTGGTGATTAAGCTATGTAATTTTAAGAAGTTACTATCCTGTTTGTGCAAAGCTAACTCAAATATCTGAATAACTTATGAGCTCTACTGTAGTATTATATCTGAAATCTGGATTTAAAAGTGAAATTTTAAAAGTGGTTCAGATGAATAGCTGGTATTTCAAACTGGATATTCAAGTCTTGAAAATACTTGAATATCAAGTATTTCAACTATTTATAGACGGTTATGAATACTATTATTATGAACTGAATGCATTTATGTGCATTTAAATAACAACACTTTCATTGTTGCAGGAATACCTGAGACTCACAATAAGGAACTCACAATGGACTCAAGATGAACTACTGTCTCACCAGCATTATGTAGAATCTTTTTGAAAATGCAGTAATGCAGCACTTAGCACATGCTGCTTGCTCTAACTTGCATTTAGCAAACTACTTAAAATAGCTATTTAGAATTGTACTAAAAGTTAACATTTTGTTATAAATGCTGCAACATTATAAAATTATTTCAATTTAACAATAAAATCATTTTTAGTAAAAAAGTATTCAAGAATATTTTGACAATTTTATTTATACTTTTATGCCAGGTGATAGTCTTTAATGAACAGAATTACATATTTAATAGAAGAAATGGAAAATAAGATAAAGAAAAGAGAAAATGTAAACATGCTCATTCCTTTTTGGGATTTTGCTAATCCAAGAATTCCATGCCCCATAGTTAATATGGAACTGCCTTCTTCTCTCAACTCCACATCCTCTAAGATGAACAATGTTTACTCTGTTCTCTTGGGGTAGTCACAATTACTCTCACCCTTCTCTCAGCCATGATAGAAGAATTAAAATTCCCTGGGGTTATACTCACTTTCTGACTCAGAAGCCAGTTAAAAAAGTATCCCTCAAGTATGTAATTTTTCGTCTTTAAGGAAAAACATGATACAGCTTTGTCATATAAAGAACAATAGAATACAATTTGGTGGAAGACCATACATCATATTTATAAATTATTTATACTTTTCAAATATATTCTTTCTCAATCCTTTAAACAAGAAAATACAATCAAAATAATTAACAATAATATCCTGCCTACAAACAGGCTTACCATACATCTTAAGGTCATTAAGTATGGCATAGAATGATCCAGGAAGAAAAATTAATTTGAAAAAAATATGGCACATATTTATCACACTTTTATAATTAATAGAAGAAAATACTGAATAAAGGGTTTAAATGCACTTAACTTAGTGTACTATCATTATCAGTTATTTTCTAGGATGATCATATAATTTAGTTTCCAAAGTGGGGTATTTTTGAGAGTTACAGGGTTAGTATTAACAATCATGCAGGGTAATAGTTGTGGTACACTAGGTAAACTGAGGCCTATGTTCATTTGACCTTTCACCAAATGCACATACAGGAAAATTTGTTTTTCTCCTGACATATTATAACAGAAAGAATCATTCCCAAGGAAAAGGCAGGAGAAGTAAGATCAGAAAAGTGTGGCTCTGGGAAAAAGAATTGTCTTAAGTTGGATGTCCACCCCGGTGCCACCCCCACCCAAAACAAAACAAAACAAATAAACAAAAACAGACCCAGAGACAAAAATGGGAGTCCATGTGGCTTTATAGGAAGTGATCTCAGGAAGCACTGGGAGTGAGATAGGGAGGGAAGGGGGTTATAAATAAATAAATAAATAAATAAATAAATAAAGGATGAAAAGGCTGTATTATTGAGCAAATTATACCATGGGCAACTGGAACTCCATCCCAGTGTGGAGCTCTGAGAAACAAGGTGTACTAGGACATGCCTCAGAGTCATCAACAGGTTATGGGTGGGTCACTAAGAGTGTCTGTTTCATTTAGGTAAGTAAGATAGTGCCAGCTAGCAGTGGAAAGAGAGGAAGGCAGAATATGGTCTGATTTTCCTTAGCTCTGCCTGTTTTCTTTAAGTAGTTTATTAGTTTATTCAGTGTGGGCCTTGATTAGTTCACTGAAGCTCGTAAAAGCTCAGATAAGAGTTCATAGCTAGCTGCAACTTACAGAGACATTTTGAAGATAGCCACTGAAAGCAGATTTATGCTAGCCCAGAGTTTGATCTGGAGAAGATAAGAGAAGACAAAACACCCACATTTCAGAGAATGTCGTTCTGAAACACAACCTGGGAGCAAGCAGATGCCAGCCACGTGTCTTCCCAGCTAACAAAGGTTTCCCAGCCGCCATTGGCCATCCTCTAGTGAAGGTACTCAATTGTCAATGCCTTACCTTGGACACTTTATGGCCTTAAGACTGTAATTGTGTAACCAAATTAAACCCCTTTTATAAAAGCCAACCCATTTCCGGTATTTTGCTTAATGGCAGAATTAGCAAACCAGAACAATTTTCATTGGCCTTTATGTCCTACATGATCTGCCCTTTCCTTGCCTTCTAACACTCTTTTTCACTCTTTAGATTCTAGGCAATTAGACTTTTTTCAGGTTCTTGAATGAAACATGCTTTGTCTTGCCTTTAGACGTATTCTGTCAGAAATGTCCCAAATTGGGGAAAAGCTTTGCTTATTTAACTCTTACATATCTTTTAAATCTTAATGTCATTTGATAAGTGTAATCATTAATTAACCTCAATTTGGTCAAATACCTGTACTGCAAATTCTTATTTTCCTCCTTGTATAATTAAAAAAATAATAATAAACCACTGCAGTATACTCAGTGTTTTGTATGGTGCTTTATACAAAATATGTACTTAATAAACAGTTAATAAATGAATGAAAAGTACAACTATGACATATCTTCTTCTCACTTTAGAATGCTCATAACTGAAATGCTTACTTGAAATTTTGTTGGTGCCTGATCCATGGATAATTAACCTTAAATATTCATGTCACAAACCTTAGATTGTCTTTTACTCATGGTTCACAATTCATATAGTTAAATGTCTCCTGCTGAATTTCTTCCTGCTATAAATTTTCTACATTAGATAACATTAGACAATAGCTTTCCATGATAATAAAAAAAGCAATTATTTCTAAATCTGTAAACTACTTTTATCTAATCATCTGATTTTGGCAGGAAAGCCCTCAATTGCCAAAAAATTTATTTAAATATTCAGCCAAAATTCTTTGATATTTCCATGAAATGTCAACATTCCTCTTTAAACACGTCATGTTAGCACTCTATATTTAAAATAAAATCATTAAAAAATCACATTTTCCCCACATCAAATATTATAGTAATGTGATTATTACCCAAAACTTGGCTTTTTCTCAAAGAATTTGTTTTTTTTTAATAACAGGGAGTAATTTGGACTCTGACAGATTTTCACTTAATGGTAAAGGACCTCCGTCATTACAATTCCTATTTAATTTTCACCAACAGTTGCTTTACTGTATCCATAAAGGAGTTGATTAAGCACTGTTAGAGTAGAAACATTTTTGTGAAATCAATGACTTTCTAGAAATATTAGTTTAGAACTCTTATACTTCCTCAGTTATCTCAACCAACAAAAAGACAAAGAACAACATTGTAGTCATCTAGGGAACCAACTTAATTTTGAGTCTTTAACTTTTGGGATTTCTTTTAAAACACTATTTTTTTTTAAATGATTTATTCTTCAATTTAAATTTTGAAACAATTTTAAACTCCCAGAAGAGTTAAAAGAATAATACAAAATATACCTTCATACCCTTCAACCAGATTCACCATTAGTTAACATTTCACCATGTTTGCTTTATCACTCCCCTCTCATAATGTGTACATTTCATTTTTTTCCAAGAATTATACTTTGTGTTTTATGATGATATATATATATATATCTCATAAACTTTGCAATTTTAGCCATTTTCAAGTGTCTGATTCAGTGACACTAATTACTTTTTTTAAAGAAAATATTTACTTTTTGAGATTATTCAACAAAATTTAAATATCTATGCTGTTTTTTTAACAGTTTTATTCACATACCATACAGTCCACCCAAAGTGTGCAATCAGTGGCTTCAGTATAATCAGAGTTGTGCATTCATCACTACCATCAATTTGAGAACATTCTCATTGCTCAAAAAAAAAAAAATCCCATATCCCTTGTACATCCTATTGTTGAGACTTAGCACTGATATATATATATAGGACCTTTGTTACAATTGATGCAACAATATTACAATGTTACTGTTAACTATAGCCCATAGTTTGTAGTAGTTGTGTTCTTCCCAGTATACCACCCTATTATTAACACCTTGTAATAGTGATGTACATTTGTTATAGTTCCTGGAAGAACATTCATGTATTTACACAATTAACACAATCATTATCCACAGCAGGGTTCACTACAGTCTCATGTTTCATTCTTTAGCTTTCCTTTTAGTGACATATACTACCCTAAACTTCCCCTTTCAACCATAATCACATCAATAATTCTAAAACACTAACTTCAATTAATGAAATACCATGTAAACATATCCCTCTGTATTATTTATTTTTTTACACATAAAAATGAATGAATGGTTGATTATTCAGTAATAGCACAATAGATAATATGATGACAATCTTATAAAATAATCTCAAATTTGTGCATATATTATGCTATCAATCTTTTTTAACTCAGCTATGAATACTAATGAGAAAGTAAATACTGCATCATGCAAAACTTTTCTTGCATGCCTTTGCCAAACTATCAAGAGTTATAAAAAGGTTTTGTTTCCATGCCTATATTTGTTATTGAGTTATTTGTAGACTTTCTTTTGGGTTGTAGTTTTTCCTTTCAAAAATACCTCCTTGGTCTGGGATGTTTTTAAACCAAAGTTTACTCAAATTGCAATTCTAGGCTTGCTGTGGAAATAATTCCAGTCTAGGAGCCATATGAAATGCATTTAGTCCTTTTCCACCTTCTTCACAAAACAGAATGATCCTTTTGCTTTAGTATTTTGGGGATGTTTTTGATGCTCTATTTTTAAGTTACTAGTATAGTGTGTTGTATTGCACACATTAATGACAGTAAATAACAGGGTTAGAAAAAATGAATTAGTAATAGTGCTACATACATTTGTACTTACTTTGCCATATCTGTTAAATTCAAATATTTTATGCAATCAACTAATGGTTTCCCATGTCTGTTTTAAAATGTTTTCGAACTCAAGCAACACTATACTTATTGAATATGAACGACAGGGAGCAGTAAATAATTAGTTTTAAATTGTTTAAAAATACATCAAGTATACTGTTTTTATACAACATTGCAATTTGTAAAATCATTTTTTTTTACATGGCTGTTTCATCCACCGTATTTTGAGCACTCAGAAGCCAAGATCATAAACTATTCAATTGTATGTCTTCAGAGCTTACCAAAATGTCTTACATGTTCTAAGACATCTTTAAATGTTGGATGAATTAATAGATGAAGAAATGAGTGAATATTAGCTGTTTCTCTCAAAATGCAAGGCAATTAGGAAGTTTCACACAAACATACAAAACTATGTATTCACTCATCCATGAACAATTTTTCAGTACTTACTAGCAACCAAGCAAAATATGCAGATATTTTAAAAACATAATGTTTTCTTCTGTAAGGAATATGAAGGAAAAGAATATTATCCTTTAGAATCTATCTTTAAAACTATGAAAATGTGAAAATAACATGCACGGTTTCCTGAAATGTTAATTCTTTTACGTTTATCTAACAAACTCTGAAGCTCATTTAGAAAGAAGTATAATTGCTATTGATAGATTAATGAACAAAAAATTGTTCTTTCCTTTTAACAAAATTTTAAAAGCTTTATTAACTTGAGAAGTAAGGACACCTTATATTCTATTTGACCAATTAAAGATTTGAATCAAAGTGGAAACTTTAACAAAGATTTTAGAAAAGAGAAAAGTTCTGTGGTGAAACTATGATTAAACCACCTAATGAGCAATTTTAAAAGAATAAGCTCCTAAAGAATTTAGTTTCAGTGGGTCAACAACATGCAAACATCACTAAGGACTTTGTAGTTGAATGAAAAGAAGATTTAAATCAAATGTTTACCAATAAAAACCATATTCATTCTGTAATCAAAGGAGATATAACAGGAATTTAAGGTCACATAAAAGTAACATTTAACACACTATGGATTATGACCAAACTGCTAAATAAGTGAAACAACAATAAACTGATATCTAATATTGGCTTACTGTATAATTCCATATTGTCTAAACTTTTGAGTGATCAAAGATGGTTTATAATGTAAAACAGTAGTTATGTGCATTGCTCATGAAATTATATGGATCTTTGGTTGAAAGGAAAATGTCATTTTGATATTTACATTTTTTCCATAAATAATTATTTCCTATGAGCACTCCCAACCGATTCATTCATTTAGCAAACATTTATATATTTACTAAAACATACAAGGCACAGTGTTAGTACTCATTTCAACCCATTCACTAGAAACTGCTAAAGATCAGGGGAAGGTTTTCATAAGTGCATATCGTATTCTTAAGAATTCATGCCTATCAGAGCAGATCAAATCTTCTCTATCTCATTTGCTGGTTTATCCTTGGCACCTAGAATAATTCCTGGCCCTCAATTATATATTTGTTCAATAAATTAATGTATACATGAATAAATAGTTTCTTTGTTATTTTTTCCCCAAACATTGGTCAGGACCACTAATGTACTATAAAATCAAATTTAGTTGTCACAGCGATCTTCTAATAAAACACTGATTAACACTTGGTAGACAACACTGATTGTTGAGTGCTCTATATGCATTGCCAATTGAACTTTTTCAAAAAGCATACAAGCAGGTCCTGTTGTTGTCATCATTGTTCAGAAAATGAAACTAAGGCTCAGAGGAGTGATTCACCCAAGTTACACAGCCATAAATCACTCTAGGCAATCTGCTCCTTTATCCCTGGATCTTAACTGCACTTTAATAAGTTTGTGCTGCCTGTTCTCTCTTAGACTATACTAGGGACTGATGCTTTTTGTAGGATGATCTATGTATTCCATTGTTCTCCAAAGTTCATTTTTTCTCGACATTTTTGAATTGGAACCCAAGACTCGCCTTGCCTCTATGCGACCTGTAGGTTGTAGAACCTTCCTCTCAGTGTTACCTAATTCTATATACAACCTGTCAGGCTGTCTCTCTCTCTCTTTTTTCACTCTTCCACATCTCTGTCTCACAATTTTTTTCTCTTTGACAGATGAAAATATTATTTTAAAATATATTCCCTTATCTCATTCATTACAACATATCACTTCTTCCATCCATGTATTTCTCTGATCCACAAATAACATCAAAATATCTCCACAGCAATTTTTTTACCAAGAGAAATTTAGAAAATTTTAGGTATTTTGGAGATGAAGAGTAGTGATTCTTTGCCTAATAGCAAGCTGATTTATAAAGGTTTCTGAAAAAAAAGAGAATTTATTTTGAGCCTTTGATGGTTAATTTTATCTGTCATCTTGGCTCGGCTATGGTGTCTAGTTGTTTGGTCCAATACTGGCCTAGTTGTTATGGTGGATGTATTTCACAGGTGGGATTAGCATCAACAATCAGTTAACTTTAAGTATAGGAGACGACTCTCCATGATATGGGTGAGTCTCATCCAATCAGCTGGAGGTCTTAGCAGGAATTGAGGGTTCCAGGGATCAGAAGGAATTCTGCCTCAAGACAATATGCTCCACTCCATCCTGTCTTCTAGCCTAAGGAATTCATACTCAAGAATTCAACATCACTCTTCACTGGAATTTCTAGCCTTCAGACTGCCTTACAAATTTGACTCTCCAACCCTCACAATCACATGTGCCAATTTCTTAGAATAAATATCTTACCCCACCCCACCCCCACACATCATGTTGGTTCTATTTCTCTGAAGAAACCAAGAACCTTAATTCAGCACCCTTACAAAGATCTCAGGGAATTTATATCAATAGTAAAGAAAAATATGCACCAAATCACCTTTGTGAAGCCACTTTAGAGTTTACTCTAAAAGAGCAGTTCTTAATAAAGGGGTGATTTTGTCCTTTCCTCTTCTTCCCAAGGACATTTAGCATTGTCTGAAACATTTTTCGTTGTTAGAATGGAGTGGAGGTGAGAGAGGGAAGATGCCATTGGCAACTAGTGGGTGGAGGACAGTGATACCTGCTAAAGATCCTACAGCTTTCACGACAAAGAGTTATCTGGCCCAAAATATCTTCAGCACCTGATCTAAAATATTTACATTTATTCTGTTCATTGGATATATAACTTTCCCTTGCTAAAACAAATTGGCAAAACCTAAGGAAGTGTAAAAGTGTTCTTTAATATGGGATGCTTAGACTTTTCAGATCTCAGTTTGCACCTGAAATGAAATAAATGCCTAATATTCTAAGTAAGGCCATTATGATATTTCCCTAAAATAAAAAGCGATGACTCAAACTCAGTCCTCACCTTAAGGTCCACTATTTTTTTATTAGGAGAAATAGCTTCATATACCAAGCATTAACCCAGAATCATTTCAGTTGCAATACTATCAGCTACTTATATCCTCTGTAAAACACTGGCTTTTTATGAGATGCCCAATTTATATTTCCCATTTGTAATTTTGTAGTAAAACTCAAACTCTCACATTCTTACCAACTCGTACTTCTTTTTGTAATCCTCAAAACTATCAGGTAATTTCCTTACAACAGTGTGTTAAAGTCCTTTTAACTTTCATGAAAAACTACTTTTGTGGCAAACATTTGTTTATTCAACAAAGATTTATTAAGTTCCTGTGTGTACAGGGCACTCTATCACCACTGTGCAAGTGCTACAGATTCACAATAATAGTAACTCAAAGGAAATTAATCTCAATAAAAAAGATAAATAATATATACTTAAAATAATGCAAGGTTCTAAATTATAGATAACTAGTCTTCTGATAAAGTACTAGGGGAGTTATTTGTAGAATAGACTGTAAGCATTTGTCAGAAACAATCAAGGTTTCCTAGAGAAATGTCACTTGAAATAATTCAAGGAACATATAGTATTTGAACTGGCAGCATTTTTCTAGAGGGAAAGAGAAGGAGGTAATTTGAAGCAAAGGGAATATGAACAAAAGATTTGTTTAGAGAAAAATATGGACTCTAATGAGGCATCTAGAAATACTGAGAAGTATAGATTGTGTTATCTGAGGAAAAGTATTGAGAACAGCATAATAGGTATTTGTTACTATTATTTCAGGAAGAAATATTTGGCAGTGTGCAAAACTGAATGGGTCAGGGAGAGACTGGAAGTAAAATGCCTTTCATAAAATTAAGCAACAAGGACGATCTTGAGTAGAAATGGGAAGGTGAAAAAAATAAGTAAATGTACCAATATTTTGGTTTATTTTAATTCATAGATTTTTTACAATTGTGAGCTCTATAGTACATTATTTTAAGTATTATTTCTCTATAATATATCTTATTTATTATCCTCATTAACATTTCAGCTTAAAATATTGAAGTTTATCCAAAATTTTATGTCAATTATTAGAATAAATGTGAAATATTTAAGAATGAAAAGTTTTATCAGATGATGCCCTCCCATATTAATGGTCTAATGTGGTGACATATATTGCTTAGTTTTGATTCGGAACTGTTGCTAGAATTAGTAGTTGCACTGGAGGGCAGAAACAAATTCACCTTGTAGACGGCTTCAACACTGGAGACTGATAACTTGGCAAAAGGCATCTGGAAAGCTAGTCAAATTTCAACATCAGATAGGACATTTTGACACTTCTGAAGGCTCAGCTTCTTAAAGAAAAATCAAAAACAAAAACAAAAAACCCTCTATATCTTCATCTTCTAAAGGACAAAATGAAAAAGCAGAACTCATTGTGCTTCCAAAAGTTTTTAGACTGTCTTTTTTACGCTATTTTAAAGAAACTAATTGAAGTCACTATGAAATAGATCTGTTCTTAATGACACAATAAGAAATAGTGAACAAGTACTGAACAAACTATTTTACTATAAAGTTATTTTAGGTTTTACATATCTGTTTTGGAAAGGCCTAAGCATTCAATGTTTATTTAACAAATTTAGAATATTCATAGATGATGCATAAGTTAAGTCAAAGAATATTACATAAAACTCTACAATTCAGTGTGGAAGTTGGATGTCTCAGTTTCTCTTTCTTAGGCATTTAAGCCATTTAGTCAACTATGAGGTTTGTTTTCATTTCATACATTATCTAACCTCCCAAATGTATCCTTCCATACCCTTTTGATAAAAAATGAAAAAACAAAAATAAGAGGAAGAAGACAATAATAATAAATAAAATATAAGCCTTAAAGTTAGCAGTATTATTTTAAAATATATTAAAAATGAAAAAGTCATAGAAAATAGCTGCATAATTATAATTGATTATCTCCATTAAAATTCTTCTTTAATATGGGGACTTTTGTAGTGTTTATTAATGTAAAGAAAAAAAGTATTGTAAACATTGTTTTTATTTTCCTATATTACCAAATTTAAGTTTGAATTTTGCTAGTGTCTGAGTCAGTGAATAGGATTGAATAGGATATGTCCTAGGAAAAATTACAAAGTAAAACAATCTCTTTATACATTCTTTTTACCTATCTCACAGTTGGCTGGTTTATATTCTTAAGTCTTTTCCATTCTCCTTCATGTTGTATAATAGAAAGACATTCAATAATACATCACTCAAGTACTGGCTAATTTCTCTGCATTCATAAAATGCAATATGTTGCGGTCCCCACATTAACAATAACAATAACAATAACAATAACAATAATAATGGCTATGTATTTTAATGCATTACCCAATTTAATCCTTACAAAAATCTATGAAGTAGGTATTTTTTTTGAAGAGGATTTTGAGGCTTAGAATGACTAGCATGAAGTAACATAGGGAAGTCTGGATTTCCAACCTGGTATTACCTGGTTTCAGAACTTGAACCCTTAAAAAATACAATATTTATTTTCAAGTCTATGGTATTTTGAAAATATGAAAAACAGTTTCTATTTAACCCCCCAAGGTTGTTAGTCTGTACTTGGATGCTGAATATTGTAGTTTCTGCAGAAAGCACAGACCACTCATCCACAGACACGGCTTGCATGCCATCTCAAGGGAAGAACCATGGACCCTGAACACAGCCAATGCATCAGCTCCAGTCCTGTCATCTTTGGCTTATGCCAAGAATTAAATCTCAAGTTATAAAATTTTAGGCTCCACAAAACAAATTGGAAAAGGTATTTTGGGAGGGCAGAATTCAGTTTCCTTTAGCTCTGTAATTAGAACTTAAACTTCCGACCCTGTTCTAAAAAATATAAATAAAATTTTCCCTCCAAAAAAGAAACACAGGTTTAACATACTGCATAGTGTTAAAATGCAATGGCCTCAAATTTAGGTTTTGAATTTCTTTTTAAAACCATTTTAACAATTTGTAAGAATTAATGTCATAGTTTTTATTGTTTCTTAGCAGTCCTCCAAAAAAATAGAGAAAATTTACTTTTTTAATGGATTAAAACTCATTCTTCCTTGCAATCATGAAATGAAAACACTGTATTTTTTTATACATCTAAGATGTATTATGAAATTTTACTGGTGTTTTATTTCCTATATCTTGAAATTCTTGCTACTTCAGTGTCCTAAGGATTACTTCAATATTACTCATTAATTATTCTCAACTCTACTGAAAGGAATAAAATAATAAGAAATTGCAGGCATGATAAAATCATCTAGTGCTGTGCTCTCCAATATAGTAAAACTAGACACATGTTGGTATTTAAATTTAAATGTACATTAATTAAAATCACATAAACTTTAAAATTTAATTTAATCATGGTAACCACATTTCAGTTGCTAAACAGCCATATGTAACTGGCTCTTGGCTACCATTTTTGGACTGATATAGGACATTCTCATCATTACAGAAAGTTCTAATCAATGTTGTTGTAGAAAGATGATACAACAGTGATATGTCATCACTATTGCCTGATCCCTGTCTACTTCTTGAGTTGCCCAGAGTTCTGCCTTTTCTTTTATGGAAGTATAAAAGAAATCTGGAAACAAACCACCTTTGCGGTTCTATTTATTTGTTTTGTTGTTGTTGTTCTTGTTTTATCTTTCACTATTGCTGTTGGAAATTCAGAAGCTTCCATTTTCTGCACATATTGGCAAGAGAAGAAAATTGACAGAGGAAGATGTTTCAAACTTTTAGGTAAATAAAAAGATAAATGCAAAGGGAAAATAGCACTTGATGAACTCGATATAGAAGTTTCACCAATGATATTGTATACGAATTTTATCAAACTTAGATATAGATGAGTGCCAACAATAAATACTATCAACAATAAAAATAAAGCTAAAAGTAAGATTAAAAAATAGATTTAAAACCTAGAGTTTCTAATTTGAAAGTTGAAACTACTAGATGTAATAATGTACTTATATTCTCAGTATTTTTATTTTAACATCATCTATATCATTTTCTTACCAAATTTCTATTCTTTATTAAACTGACAGAAAAAGACATGCTGGCATATATATGGTGCTATTTTTAATTTCTTCTTTAAGAAATTAACTGTTGTGCCAGTTTGAGTATATTGTGTCCCCCAAACGCCATTATCTTTGATGTAATCTTGTGTGGGCAGACATTATCAGTATTGATTAGACTGTAATTCTTTGAGTGTTTCCTTGGAATGCGCCCCACCCAGCTGTGGGTGATGACTCTGATTGGATAATTTCCATGGAGGTGTTGCTCCACCCATTCGGGGTGGGTCTAAGTTGATCAGTGGAGCCATATAAATGAGCTGACATAACAGAAGGAACTCAGTGCAGCTGAGAGTGAACTTTTGAAGGGAAGCTGCAGCCAAGAGGGACACTTTGAAGAAAGCACAGGAGCTGAGGATGAGAGACAGTTTGGGGGCGGCTGTTGAAAGCAGACTCTTGCTCTGGAGAAGCTGAGAGAGGACAAATAACCCAAGTGCAACTAAGAGTGACATTTTTGAGGAACTGCAGCCTAGAGAAGAATGTCGTGGGAGAAAGACATTTTGAAACCAGAACTTTGGAGCAGACGCCAGCCGCGTGCCTTCCCAGCTAACAGAGGTTTTCTGGACACCATTGGCCATCCTCCAGTGAAGGTACCCAATTGCTGATGTGTTACCTTGGACACTTTATGGCCTTAAGACTGTAACTGTGTAACCAAATAAACCCCCGTTTGTAAAAGCCAATCCATCTCTGGTGTTTTGCATTCCAGCAGCATTACCAAACTAGAACAACCGTATACTTAAAATAGGTCTAAAACCTCCAACTGTTTTTTTTATAAATGCCTACTCTATAATATGGTTGATTAGGAAAAGTCAGTTAAGAATACAATACATTATTTTAGTGAATGAAATTATAGTTTTTTAGGTTTGGAAAATCTACTCACATATATACTCTCCTCTTCATTGACATTTACTATAACAAAAACTATTTTATTTTGATGAAATAGAAACATTAGTGTATTGTTATGAATCCCTGCATTTAGATGGCTTAAAATATTTGGTGATTCAATTACTTTTGATAACTGGATATTGCAGGGACTGAAAAAATATTCCTAACATTTATAAAAGAAAAAAAATATTTATACTGTGACCAAAGTATATCAGTATTACCTTATTGTGGGTAATATAATAAATGAATGTATGTTCCTGAGAGAGCTTATGAACCTAATAAGATCTCACATGGAGTTTGCACATTAGGTAGCTTTATTAGCATAGCAAAATGTGTCTTTCACTAATGGCGTAGGTCGTTTCATGCTTCTGTCATGTATACCTTCATGCCTTCATGATTTCTGTGAAATTATTTTTAGCTCAATTAAAAATCCTTCCAAGCCATTCCCAGGCAAACATCTGGTATTGTGCTAGTCAAAAAAAAACAAAACAAAAAAAAAAAAACAAACAAAAAAACAGTTTATCTTAATTTCTGAAAATTTAACCTAAAAATAGTTTTGGGCTTTTTTTTTTCCCCAACTTTCCCAATTCCTTTTATATTCTGTGGCTCTGAACCACTGATAATTTGTAGTAGACAGAATAATTAAATAAACAGCATTTCCAAAATTAAATGCCATATTAAGTGAGATATGTGATTTTAAAATGCTATTGGGAGTATTTACCTCTTGTCTATTAAACCTATATAGCCTGAAACATTTAATCAAGTTCTCTCTATAAAAAATAAAAAAGTATCAAAAACATAATTTACACAACTGACATAGGACAAGTTAAATTAAACTGATCTGGGTTAGAGAAGCACACAGGTTTGTGTAGAGTGGATTAGGTAGGTGGAAACTTAATTATTTTTTATAAGTGAAAAAGGTCAAACAACTCCACACTCCACTTGATGAAGAATCTTTGCCAACATTTGAAAATATTCTTGTAAGTTACATAGGTACAGCAGAAATGAAAAATATAAACAACACATTAAAAGGTTCCCAAATCCTTCTATAATGAATACATTTGACTATAATCAAAGTTTTGTTTTTAAATCTATTTTATTAGATTAAGTAGAACTAAAGGGAGAACTGATGAAGTACATTATACGGTCAAAAAAAGTAGAAGTATACAGCCTAGAATTCAGTGCCTCTAGCCACAAAGTAATTCTGTTTACAACAGAGGAAAACAAAGAAGAAATTTCTTTGGAATTCTTTGGTACAGTTTTTGAATATAAGATGTTAGGGGAAACTGGATTAACTGTATTATTCATTTGCATGTTAACTAGAATGGAAATATAAGCCTCAAGAAGGTAAGGGTCAGGACTGTAATTTGACCATTTAACCCCTTCTAAAGATACAATTTAAGTAACAAATGAACCCACAATTTTTTTTTTTATTTTAAATTTACATAATGCATTTCTTCTTTTCCTTCAGCATTAACCTAATCAGGCTCATTTAAATATACACTTGTAACTCTGTACTCCTTCTCTCTTTCTCTCCTCTCTCTCTCTCTCTTCCTCTTTAATTCTTTTTCTTTCTTTTGTCCAGACTGAATGTATTTAAGCCCACACAGAATTTCTCCTGTAAAACATTTAACTATTTATTATTTTAAAATACTACCATCTGCATATGTAAATAGTTACTTATTTTTGTAGACATGACATACATATTACTAAATACACAATATTAAACAAATACTAATTATAGCATGAGATTCCATGATTTAATGAACATATTGGAAATATATGTTACAAGGCCCACCCCACCAACACACTTGAAACTTGGCTCTTAATTTTTTTTCGAACTGGCAACACATAGAACACTCATCAATCTGAAATATTTTACTAATCTGTTTCTTGTGCTTTTCATTTTCAGTAAGAGTTGATTGTCAAGTAGTTTTTGTCAATGTCACATAGAAAATGAACATTCAGTTAATCACATTTTCTTCCTTTCTGTATTTAGTAGAGATACATTATTCCTACTGAGAATTAAATAAAATCTGACTCATCCAATCTGTTCTTCTAAAAATTAAATCAGACCAATAAAAAAAGCCATTGTTTCAGAGAGACCTGTGTAAAAATAGGAAGATTAGAATTAGAGTTTCATCTATAAAATAGTGGCTTTTTGCATACTCAGGTGTAAAACACGTTGCTGCTTATTATGGAAACTTGCCAGTGTTTGTGCTTCACAGTGAAAAGCTTACATAATATTTTCTTAAATTTCAGTTTTAAAGGTATTTTCTTCTATCACAGTGGCAATATTTATATTTATGATTAATATTTTCTATAGAAATGTATGTTTCTGTGGTATATTTTGTAGGCTGAGTCCTTCTAAATTGTATATCACAGAGTTACAGAGTTTTAAAGCACATGACCCTAGAAATATAATTCCTCCTACAAGTTTTTCATGATGCTCTTTGGCTCTAAGTGTGCAGTGTTCACCTTCTATTTCTTAATTCTCATCAAACTTGGCTTCCCACAATAACACAGGGTTTTTATTACTGATGCAGCCATAACTGTTTCTATTATCGTAGGGATATATGTTTGCTCTTGCCACTCATTATGGAAAGCTATGGCAGCTCCTCTGTCCGGGGATCCTAAAGTCTAAATGTTTCTCTCTCTAATTGGGTCAGTCCTTGGGCTATTCATGATAGGAACTGTGCAAAACAATGTGGAAATCCTAAATTTATGCTCAATAAATTCTAGACTAACCACCTTCTTCTTTTTCCAAATCTGCTTTTCTACCCTTTCTCCAAGTGCATGTACGGAAATTTCATTTATGCATTGTATAACTTTGTACCCCTATAGAGAGCCATGATCTATGGTCTCTGGAAAAACCATGAGACGCTATTTCATTATTCTTAGGTGCTTATAAAAGCCATGCCCAGTTTTCTCAATTTGCTCTAATTTTGAGGCTGGCTGTTGCTGCATGTTCTTACCTCACCCTCCACACCTCATTTCTTCTCTCAGAATGTTCTCCATCCCTAAAGGAACATTCAGTACTATCATCAGTTAGTTTTAATTAACTTCACATACTTGAATAATGGTATTCTAGATGCTAGGAAAAATAATTTAAATAGATGTGGTCTCTGCCTTCTAGTCACTTAATATTAAACCATGATAGAATGAGTTGTTATTTTTAATTGGCTACCCATTACAACTATAAAATTTTTAATGTGAAATTTCCTTAGAAATTAGGCAATTCAATTGCTTTCTTCCATAAGGGGTTGCTTAATAATGCATATCTGAAAAGTGGTGAACAGCTACAAATGCCCAGGAAATGCATGAACTTCATTGTGGACTCCCAAGAATGTAAAAAATGACCTTGGCAGCTGGCAAGTGGTATCTAAACAATTCTCCCTGCCTCAATACTTCTACTTTCTAAGTAAGAATTACTGTGGCAGATTGAGTTATGTACCCTAGACAAAAACATGCTCTTAATCCTAATATATTCCTGGGGGGTGGGAGCCTATTGTAAAAAGGAGCTTTTGAGGATGTTATTTTTAGTTAAGATATGGCCCAAATGAGTGCAGTTGTGCTTTAATTCTATTACTGGAGGCTTTATGGAAAGAAAGCCACAAGAAGTTGGAAGTCAGTGGAACGTGACAAAGAAAGCAGAGGACATAGCCATGTGACAGAAAAGTCAAGGAACCCAAGGATTGCTGGCAAGCCAGAACACTACTGACCCTGAGTAGAAGCAAGCCACTTGGCCTCTGAAACCATAAGATAATAAATTCCTGTTGTTAAGCTGACCCATTGTGTGGTATCTGTCATAGCAACTAGGAAACTAAAACTAAGACGATTACCAATATGCCAAATCACTGAATTGCTCCCAATCCAACAAAAACAATCCAGAATCCTCCTTAGAATACCCAGCACAAAATCAAAATCTATAAGCTTCTCCTAACTCTTTCTTATCTAGACCTCTTGACTTATCTAGTATGTGTTTTTCCTTGATGCAGCAAACCAAATAAACCAGTTTTTCTTGATTACTAGTAAGTTCCTGGTGTCTTTGGTGAGTGGTCCTTGACATGTATTATGACCTGATTTCTAGTCTTTCTTTCATTATATGTTGGAAATTGTTGAGTTAGTAAACACATTAATTTCAACAGCCTTACTTGCTTTGTATAGAAATATAAAAAAGTTGAAGATGCTTATGATCTGGGTCCTCTCAATATCTCAAATTGTACAATTTTCCATATATTAAAAGGCCTATTCATAAAATAAGAAAAAATAGAAAAGGAAGCAATTGAAGTTTATTGTAAAACTTATTACGTACCATGTATTTTATTTAAATTTTCCCATTTGGTCCTCACAGGAATTATTTTTCTAGGTTATAATCAAGTCTCAAGCAGTTTCAATAATTTTCCCAGGGCCATGCTGCAATTAAGTGTTGAAATTTAGAGATAATCTAAACTGAGACTCTAAATTATGCTTATTTCTGAATATGCTTCCACGAGTTCAGGAGAAAAAGTAATGAACTAACCTAATATAATTGAAACCATTTAACTATTGTACTAGATCCAATAACTAGCAAACTATGAATAATTATTAAAAAGAAAAACAATGAGCATGCCAAAATCAGATTGACAATTATAAAAAAAGTAAAAAAAAAATCTGGTTTCCTGGTGATTCTAATCTTATCTCCTGATACTCTCTACATTCCTCCTTGTCCTCCCCAGGCTGGTCACAATGGTCTCCTTGATGTTCCTAGAAACATAAAAATAACTGTTATGATCCTACCTCAGAGCCTTTGTTCTTGCTCATTCCTCTGCAATATAATATATAATATTTTGCATTTCCCTTATTCCTCCCTAGAATGGATGTGGAATCTGCTGTTGGTGGGAGTGACTTTGAAACTTGGAGACAATCTCAATTTATTTTATTGTGGTTGGACTGGTGGTGATCTTGTTTTGGTCCCTTGTACAACCCCAGTGCCTCAAACAATGCTTGCTACATAGTAGGTACTTGATGAACACTTGTTGAATGAACAAACAAAATTCAATGTGGCATTTTAGAAGATTACTACTCAGAATTTAGCATTTTAGGACTTAATGCTACATCACACACAAATTCTAAACCCAGCCTACAATTTTATCAGAGATAACGAAAGCAAACAAAAAATCTCCAATCCCTGGAAAATAAAAAAATGCAATTGATAAAACCTACTCTCCTGATCTTTTCAACTCAAACATTTTCATTTTGATAACTGTTTATAGATTGCCTACTATGTTTCTAGGCCCGTGCTAAGTATCAGAAATGCCATGATTACCAGTTTACCATTTGCTGCTTGTATGAACATGACTCAACCTCCATAGCCTCAGTGTCCTCATCTATAAATTACGACTAATGAGAGTAATAACCCATTGGACAAATATTGAATGAGATAATGCCAGCAGAGCATTTAGTCCTGCTCCTGTCCCCTGGAATTGTCCAAGTAATGCCACTATTACTACTTGTAAATGATGCTGCCGATGCTGATGATGGCAATGAAAACATAACAAATACGCCCCTGCTTTCACACAGACTTAGTTTATCTCATATAGAAGGTTAAACTACTCTTATTTTTTAAGGCACAGAGGGGAAATCATATTCATACATAACAAAGTTCATCCAGGCCCTTCTCTGCCTCCCAACTCACTAATTCTGTCAAAATTTCCACTCCTTCCTCTCACCACCATACACACATAAAGGCACTATATGGAACTTGAAATTTCCTTTACTTCATTGTCCAGTCAATGGACACCTCAGCCAAGGACTACTTTCCTATGAATGGTTAATAATGATGATAAGGATATTTTTACTTCCTTTCACTGTAGACTTTGCTGGGGACTTGCTATAATTTCAGGTAATTTGAAAAGATTTTGATGTAGCTGAAGAGATCCACTGCAGAGAAAGGCAGAAGGAGTAATGTTTACTTACAGTGTATTTCTAGCACCTGCATGGCTACCTGAGGGGTGGCATTGAGGGATTCGTGGTCGACTCTGCAGATTACGGCCACACCGTCATCACTCCGGTCCACTCGGAAATCCAGTGTGCTGCTGACTGTGAAAGTCTTGTGATTTGCATCCTCTTCTTTTAAATATTTTACATCTGAAAATAAAATATGAATCTTAAAATTCTGTGGCATTAACTTTGAGATTTTAACAGATCTATATTACCCAAGCTACTTACTTGAAGCACATTATCCTTATCTTTACCAATTTTTTAAAAGCAACTACTTGTTAGTTTAACATTTCATCCATTTTGATTTGATCAAATAAAAATACAACTACTTTGAAAATGAATTTTTAAAAATAAATGGCAATGTTCCAATAAATCTTTATTATGGACACTGAAATTTGGCTTACATATAATTTTCATATGACGTGAGTTATGATTCTAATTTTTTTATTAGAGAAATTTTAGGTTTACAGAAAAATCATGCATAAAATACAGTTTGCATATATCACCCTATTATTAACAACTTGCATTAGTCTGATGCATTTGCTACAATTCATGAAAGAACATTTTTATAATTGTACATTTTTATAATCTCCACCCTTGAGTGAGAAGGTTCTCTCTTCCACTGCAGCCCAGAGAGGTGCAGCAGTGGGCCCTGCCTCAGAAACAAGATTCCTGTTTTCCATATACCAAGAGACAACTTTGCTTCTTCATGGTCTTCTTTCAAGCTACTCTTTTTTTTCCATTAGGGGACTTTCAGATCATTTCCTTAGATCATTTCCGTGGAGGTATGAACTCTGCCCATTCCAGGAGGGTCTCAATTAGATCTTGGGAGTCCTTAAAGAGAACTCAGGGAGAGGAACAGCTCAGAGAAGCACAGAGAGACTTTCTAGAGAGGAGCTAAGATATGTAATCCAGAGTTTGCCCTGGGAGAAGCTAAGAGCTGACACAGACCCAGACACTTGGAGACACAGAAAGAAAGAGGTTTGGAGATGCAAAGCTAAAAGATGAAGTCCAGAGTTTGCCCCGTAAAAGCTAAGAGAGGACCCCAGATGCTTAGAAAGAAATGCTCAGGAGAACTAGGCAGAGAGCTGAGAGAAGCTAAGAGATACAGAAGCCCAGAGGCATTTTGGAGAAAGCCATTTGAAACCAGAACCCAGGAGCAAAGAGCCAGCAGACTCCAGCCCCATGCCTCCCCAGCTGACAGAGGTTTCCTGGATGCCATTGGCCTTTCTTCAGTGAAGGTATCCTCTTGTTGATGCCTTTGCTTGGACACTTTTATGGCCTTAGAACTGTAAATTTGTAACCTAATAAATCCCCCTTTATAAAAGCCAAAAAAAAAAAAAAAAAAAGAATGGCAATGTTCCAATAAAACTTTATTATGGACACTGAAATTTGGCTGACATATAATTTTCATATGACATGAGTTATGATTCTTCTAATTTTTTTATTAGAGAAATTTTAGGTTTACAGAAAAATCATGCATAAAATACAGTTTGCATATAGCACCCTTATTATTAACAACTTGCATTGGTCTGATGCATTTGTTACAATTCATGAAAAAACATTTTTATAATTGTACGTTAATTATAGTCCATCATTTACAATAGAGTTCACTCTTTGTGTTGTACGGTCCTTTTTTTTTTTCCCTAGCATTTTATAGAATCCCTATTTTGGTTGATTGTAAAGTTTTGGAAATGGATGATGGAGATGGTAGCACAACATTGTGAATGTAATTAAGAGCACTGGGTTACATATTTGAATGTGGTTAAAGGGGAGGTTTTAGGCTGTATATATGTTACTAGAATAAAAAATGAGTTTTAAGAGATAAATAAAATACAAGAGTGGGGAGCAGTGTTTTTATCCCTTGGGTTTCAAATGTCATAGATTGCAACTAGACACAAGATTTTTTACACTCTGTTTGAAAAATGCAGGCCATTTTACAAAATTAATCTCTCCTTCCTTAGACTTAAGTTTTACAAAAAAATATACTCAATTATCCGAGCCACAAACTCAGTTGGGAACAGCAAAATCACAACTGTTTGGTTATGTCTAAAAGGAAGTATAATATATTTAAGCTATGATCTAAATGGGAATTTATGGTGAACATAAATTTCTAAAGCGTACCTAAAATGAGAAAATTTTCACCTTTGGTAAAGGAGCACACATCTGAATATTTTGAATATTTAAATTTATCTTTCTAGTGAAATTTACAGTAAGACATAATGTTGTTCATTCCACTAAGGAATCCCTTTCAGCCTGAATGAGGATACTTTCCTCAAGATGTGGATTCACTTACTGATATTTCAACTTATTGTGCATGATTCAGATCCATTGTTTAATAGGGCATTTAGGGATTATTTGTTCTTTGTGGAAAAGATCGTTAATAATATTTTAATTTACTAGAAATAATGTTATTTCTCAAGTCTGAAGTAGAGGGTGATTTTAATGAATTAGAACACAAAATGATGGGCCAAGGTTGAGATATCATTAAAATAAGATCTTAAATATACTTGAGGGACACATGTTCAGTTCTCCTACACTTTCACTTTTCCCATTGTTCAATATCAAGTGAACACTGATATTTTCAGGAAAAGAGTTCCTTTTGCATTAAATTCATAAAGAATTAGATTTTATCATGTATTAAACATTTTGTTTATAAAATGTTATAAAATATATTAATGCACCAAAGAAGATAAATGATTACAATACAGCTTCCTCACTTTTGTGCTTTATGGAAAGATTTGACTTTTAAAATAATTCTGAATTGGTTGTATTGGGAAGATATTTCTATGATCCATTGAATTTTAATTATTTACAGAGAAGTATGACTTGATTGTATTGATTTTAAGGAAAAATATTAATAAGGAATAAAATTAAATAAACATTTTATGTATTATTCTTGAAAATATGTGTGTGTGACTGTATTCACATATTAGGAAGAAAAAATGAGAAAATCTTACTTGATTTTGAAAGTTAAAATGCTGTGTAGCATTTGGAAGTTGGGGGGAGGAGCATAAAATCTCAATTTTGTCCTTTAACTGTAAATGAATCACAAAGGAAACGGGTTTTTATATACCATTTGTTCATAAACATGTGTCTGTATGAAATACCTCCTCTAATTTTTGCTGACCAAATTCAGTTACTGAGATATTTGCATTTGAAAATTAGGTTCAACCTCAGTTATAATATTAGAATAAAATATGGAATATCCTCCTTTCACTCAAAATATGTCAAGATAATACAGATGCATTTGTAGTTCATTGTTAATATTTAAAAAAAGTATGAGGTTTCCATTGTCTCAAAGATTTATACAAAAATATTCCTTCCATTTTTATTTTATTTTCTTTCCTATAAATCTATGTCCACCATTTCCTTGTTCCTAGCTGTAAGTAGTGGCAGAGTAAGAAAATTTAGATCTTTTGACAAGCCACTTTCATAATTATGCTATGTAATATATGAGAAATCATTCCAAAATATTGCTGCTAATGAAATAATTTTAATAACAGCTGCACTTTTAAGAACTCAAACATCTGCTTCTTTTTAGCTGTTTCCATTACAAAAGAATCATTTAATGTAATATTAATTGGACATATAAAATTTGATAGCAATTGTATATAACAAAATTTTAATGAGTATCATTCAAATAAGATAAACAAAAGTATAATTTGTTGCTTTTAATATTAGTGGTACGTGACAGATTATGGGGTTTCTAGAAGCTATAAAATGAATAAGAACAAAGCATTGAGAAGAACCAATCATAATATCTTTTCCCTTATTTATGCTGATCCCTTAATCCAAATAACTATACAGGAAATGGTGCTTAAAATGAACTTTCTTTTTGGTTTCTATTTCCATAAAATAGCTGATGTGTTGCACAGTTACAGAACCAAGAGAAATTTTATTTATGTTGCATGGTGTATTTGCTGATTCTGTATATATATTCCTGTTTCATGCTCTATCTTTTTTCAGAGTTTCTGTTTGTTTTTTTTTTTCCTTTTGGCACACTACATCACATTGTGATCTAGAGCAGTGCTTCTTAAAATGGAATGTGCAGAGGAATCACCTGCAGGCCCTGTCAAATGAGGATTCTGGTTCTGTTTATCAGGGGTGGAGTCTGAGTGTATACTGTTGATCCAAAGACCCATATATTGAGGTGCAAGGATGTAGTGGATACATCAGTATCAGCAGTATACTTATAACCAGAGGTAAGATGGGATATTGGAACTCTTTCTTCCCAACTGACACTCATTTAAAAATACATATTTCTATTTTTTGTACACTTTTTAAAATATACATATATTATATATTATATATGTTGATACAATAGCTAGCCAAAACTGAGGAAAAACATAAATAAAAGAATTTGTTGGATTTCTTTCCTTCAATGTTCCTGCAGCCACCAATACATCTCGTCCAACGGATCTTCTAGATATTCAAACACTAGTTGTTAAATAATCAGAACAGGAGCTGCTTTGAGTGGGCAGTGGTTTTGAACTAACAACATTCTATATCAAGAAAGGGGTTTGGGTTACCCTGGTTTATTCCTTTGTCAAAATTATACAGTTAAGATTAACTCATTTCAGTGTATGAAAATTTTACCTTGAAAGAAAAGAGCGTTAAAAATTATAATAATAATGATTGAGTGGGATAGGTAAAGGTAGAGATAAAAAAAGACTGTTAATTTTGAAACCGAATGATGGATACATGGTATTTCATTATAGTACTTTGTCTATTTTGTATTTGCCAGAAATCTAATATAATAAAAAAGTTAAAAAAAAAACTGCCTAGGAAAATTCCTCAAATAGGCTCTGCAACAAAAAAAAAATATTTTTATGAACATTTCCTGGTGAAGTCTCAAAGTAAAGGACTCTCTACCAGTTGTTATATTATTTACCTTTATGAAACCTAGACTGTAAAAGAGCAATCTACTTATATCCAGGACTTTAGGACTTTCATCACACCCAGCACTAAGGTGGAAATAAAATGCCAAATGTAAGTCTGAATTAGACTGCTGGAGCCCCCAAAATAAATATGTTTAAAAGTCCTGGGTCAAGTTAGTAGGAGAACAAATCAAATAGATCATCTGAACTTTTTCACATTCAAATCTTCTCATAAAAAATGTCAAACCTCAGAAGATACCTCCGTATATTTATTTTTTCCCACATTTAAAATATTAGGTCTCCTGCCACTATATCTTCTGTAGTTTCTGGCAACTCTTGAACTGGATTTTTAGAAGGAAAAATCTTCTTAAGTGAGGTTCCTTATGAAGTTCCCTTGAACAATTCTGATTTATTTGCTCTGCATGCTTTTGTGATTTCTATCCAATCTAAATGAGCCTGGGTAGATTACAGTGGCAATTTTACAAAGAGAAATCCTTTTCCTGCATTCTATAGTAGCCCTCTATATGTGGGCTCAGAAAGGAAATCTCTCTCTCTCTCTCTGAACTTTCACTACAAGGAAAAGTTGAACCTCTTTTGCGCAACTGGTTTGGGGACATGATCATTAACTAATCATGTCTCTTGCTTTGTATTAGTAGCTAGAAAGTACTAATAAAATTTTGTGATCTACCATTGCTAAATTTGTTTACTAATTTCATTTCAGTTTTCATCTAATTTTTCTATGCTAATTTAGCTTTTGTTTCATTTACAACATCATTATTTTCAGGCTAGTTAATCTGTGGTTTTGCATTCATGCAAATCCTTCCAGAACAAAATAAATTACAAGGGAAGAGTTACTATTCCCCAAAGACACTGGACCCAGTGCAATCACTGCGTGAGGACTTGGAAGCAACATTTAAATATCTATTAAGGTTTAAATCTTTAGAAGAACACTAAGAATTGGGTTGTTCAGTCCAGAAGAACCAATAAAGAATAGATACATCTCCTTTGGAAATTGTTGAAGTAAAATCTGAGATCACATTCACTCTAGTGATTCATTAATTTTATTTTTAATTCCATGTTTATATTTTAATTCTATGTTTATATGTTTAATTCTATGTTTATCTAATGCTATTTTTAGTGTTTTATGACTTAGAAAAACACTAAAAATGGGGTTGTCTAGTACAGGAGAACAACCAGTGAAGAGTAGAGTCACCTCCTTTAAAAAGGCAAAGTCTGATACCACTTTTACCGAAGTGATTGTTTCTGTGTTTTAAAACCTTGAGTCTTACCATGTTTTTGACACCATGCCAGATTCCTCATGTAAATGTTAAAGAAAGAAATCCCTGAATAGTGAGGGAGACATATAAACATGTTATTTAAATATTGTAAAAATACTGAAGGTATGTTCAAAATACCAAGGAGAATAGCAGTTTAAGAATTAAGAATACCAGGTCTCCTCTTGAATCCTCACTCCATTGGAAATCTCTTTAGGAGAAGCGGATATAAAAGCATTTTGGAAAAAAAATTGTTACTCAGGAAATTAGTTGATAATTGGTTGCGATAGTCCAGGAGAGAGATTATTTTGCTCTTAAGAAAATCTTCTTTATTTTAGTTATCACTTTCCTTTGAATAATCAACAGCAATGTGGATATTATCCATTATTTCTGCACCACTAATGTAAGGAGCTAAAAAGCAACAATTGAGCTTCAACCAGTTCTTTCTCTTTCTGACTTATACAGCTTGCTCATGAGCTGTAAAGGTATACCCTGCATCACTTTTGGAATTTATCTTGGACCCTTTGGGCTTAGTTTACACCCTACCAATTTTCATAAATACAAAATAAGTTTCTTGTGTTTTATAGTCTCTGTACTGCATGAGTCAGTTTCAGAGTGTCTGCCATAACCAGATACACTTTTTAATTATAAATCCCTCTCCAATGTAATTTCTTTCTAGACATTGTTTGCTCATAGGTTGCCATGTTCTGTAACACATGCCTCTAGTCAGGTGTGATTAACGTGAAATGGTACCTGACCCCTGGTGGCCTAATCTCCAGGTTACAAAGCATTAAACTTTGTCCCCAAGCAGAAACAATGCAATTAACCAGCCTGATTCAGATCCTCTACCATAAATCTTAATGTGAGTTACAGAAAGGGAAGAATTCAAAGAAATAGAAGTGAACAACGCCTTTTTGAGCCTGTACACATATGCATATCTCACAGCTAGCTTTATGAAAGGATGATTTAACCAATAACACAAGAGAGTATAAAGCATAAGGCAGAGAAAAATGTGCGAAACAGAGGAGGAAACAGTTGGCTGGCTGCAGTTGAAACAGAGACAGAAATGAGCCAATGAACTTTTGATATCCAGGGAATAACCTTCATATAATAAATTGGTTGCCTCCTACTCTTTCACTTAGCAAAGGTGAGGTAAACTCTTAGAATTACCTCTTCATTTGAGAGTAACTTGAGTGATCCTTAGTGCCACTAACCAAAAATTTGCACATGAGAAGTCAACTTTCACTTGTAATTTCTTCTATGAAAAGAGTTTATATTTTGTGTGCTACTTTTCCTTAGGCTGATTCAAAAAGGTTACACCATCAGACTTAAAAATGTGAAAAAATATTACCTTACTCTATGCCTGATGTCTCAGGGTGGGCACTAGCGTTGTCTGGATTGATGTGTCCTTTCTCCTCAACTACTTTGAAAATAATGTGCGTTTTTTTTTGTTTGTTTTTTTTTGTTTTTTTTTTTTTTTTAGTTTTTAGTTTAGTTTTGTTTTTCAGGCTCCAACAGATGATAAAAGATGGCAGGAAAAAAGTTTATCCATTAGGGTAAACTCTATAAGAAAACAAAAATATCTATCCATTTGGACAAACTCTTTGAGCAGCAGGCAAGTATGGCTCCTTTAAAACATCTATGATGGTGCGATTTTCTAGTAATCAAGCAATTTATTTCACGGAGTCATGCAACATTCAAAACATATAAAACTATAAACATGCCCTTCATCTACCTATTGTCAAAAAGAATAATTTCAATCAGTAAAACCTCTGTGTTCAGAAATTAGCTTTCTGAATATGTTGTAATGTTTCTCTGTATCATGTATTCCCATAGTTTGTTGATTATTTTTCAATAAGTAACATGCTTTCTGAGTCATCCATTTTTAAATTTCAATTACTCATTGAGAAATCACAAGTTTCAAGATAATTCACGTATACATAAAACAAAGTATAAATTGACATTTTAATTTTGTTTCTCTTTCATTTTACTATTTTTCCCTTTGCTCTTCTCAGTCTCACCCTTTTTATTTCTCTCTTCCTTCTTTTTTTTTCCACATATTTGTAATTTTTATACTCCTGTATTGTTTTCTTATCCACTCTCTAGAACAATGCCTTAGTACATACGTTTTGAATTAATTAAACAAATGGTCATATTCAGTCAGGTAAAACATTATTTTTTTTCCTTTTAGGAAATAAACCTATTCCATGTCAATGTATATATGTAATTTGGGGGCAGCCGATATTAAAAAAAGAAAAAAAATCTCAAATCAATGACATAATCCTCCACCTTAAGACAATGGGAAAAAAAAAAAAGAGCAAATGGCAAACGTTTGACTACACTGATCGTGCAAAATGATAGAGGACTCAAATTACTACAGCAGAGATGAACGATGATGCATTAAAACTGGCTTTTATTAATAAAAAGGAATATAATGAAGACTATGAACAACTGTATGGTAAGAACTTAGATAACTTAGATGAAATTGACAAATTCCTAGAAAGACAAAAACTACTGAAACTGATGCAAGAAAGAATATAAAATCTGAATAGATCTATAGCAAGTAAAGAGATTGAATTACTAGTTTACTAATGTTAAACTGTTTCATAAAGAAAACCCAGGCCCACTGTTAAATTTTACCAAACATTTAAAGTAGAATTAATACCAATCCTTCACAAATGCTTCCAAAGAGCAGCAGCAGGGGAAACACAGCCCAATTTATTCTATGAAGTCAGTATTACTTCCATACCAAAATGAAAGACATCACAAAAAAAGAAAATGCTAGGCCAATATCACTTATGAGTACACATGAAAAAATTTTCAGCAAAATACTAGCAAACCAAATCCAGCAATATATAAAAGGCTTACACATCATGACCAAGGAGGCTTTATCCCAGAAATGCAAGAGAGTTTAACATCTGAAAATCAATTAATAGAATATACCATATCAATACAGTAAAGGACAAAAATGCCTAATTACTTCAATAGCCTAAAAAAGAAGCATTTGACAAAAGTCAACACCCCTTCCTGATGTAACACACACACAACTAGAAATACAAAGGAACACCCTCAACCAGATAAAGACCATCTATGAAAAACACACAGCTAACATCACACTTAATGAATGCTTTCCACCAAAGATCAGGAACAAGACAAGAATGTCCCCTTTTACATTATCTGTTCAACATTTTACTAAAAACAAGAAGCAAAATCATCTCTATTTGCAAACTCTATGTAGAAAATCCTAACACACATAATAAAAATTGTTAGAACTAATAGATACGCTCAGCAATATTTCAGAGTGTAAGTTCAATATACAAAAAGCAATTATATTTTCATACACTAGCAATGAACAAACTGAAAGTGAAATTAAGAAAGCAATAGAATTTATAATATCATACAACGTAATAAAATAATTAGCATATTTTTTTAAAAGAAGTATAAAATTTGTACTCTGAAAACTATAAAACATTATTTTAAAGATTAAAAAAATACTTTAATAAATGGAAATACATCCTGTGTTCATACAATGGAAGAATTATTATTGTTAAGTTGGCAAGTCTTTGCAAATAGATCTTCAGATTCAAGGTAATCCCTATCCCATCTAGCTTCTTTGCAGAAATTGATACGTTGCTCCTAAAATTTACATGGAAATTCAAGGGATCCAAAATAGACAAAACAATCATGTAAATAAAGAATGAAATTGGAGGTCTCACAATTCCTGATTTCTAAACTTACTACAAAGCTAAACCAATAATGACAGTGAGCTACTTATAAGCATAAACACAAAGATCAAAAGAATAGAACTGGGAGTCCAAAAATGAACCAGCATATTTATGGTCAGTTGATATTTGAAAAAGTTTCATGAAAACAACAGGAAACAATAATCTTTTCAACAAATGGTGCTGGGACAACAGAATATCCTCTGCAGAGGAATGATATTTGATCTCTATTTCACACCATATACAAATATTAACTTGCAATGGATCAGAGACCTAAATGTAAGAGCTAAAACTAAAATATTCTTAGAAGAAAATATAGGAGTAAAACTTCATGAACTTCTTTAGACAAAAGTCTCATTAGGTATGACATCAAAAGTACAAGCAGTAACAGAAAACATAGATAAATTAGACTTTATAAAAATTAAAAACTTATGTTTCAAAGGATATCAAAAGGAAATAAAAACACAATCCAAAGAATGGAAGAAAATATTTGTAAATCACTTATCTGATAAGGGAGTTACATCTAGAATATAAAGAACTCTTACAACTCAATAGTAAAAAGACAACCCAATTATAAAAATGGACACACACATAAATGGACACCTCTTTCCCCAAATATGCACTTGGCCAAAAAAAAAAAACACATAAGAAAAGGCTCACATCATTAGGGGAATGCAAATCAAACCAACAATGAGATACCATTTCATACCCACTAGGATGGCTATCATCAAACACACTAATAACAACAAACGCTGAAGATGATATGGAGAAATTTGAACCCTCATAACAGCTGGTTGGAATGTAAAGTGGTACAGACACTCTGGAAAACAATCTTTTGGTTCCTCAAAAGGAAAAAAAAAATCATCTGATCCAGCAGTAATTTTCTTAGATATATAGCCAATAGAAATGAAGACATAGTTCTACACAATAACTTGTACATAAATGTTCATAGCAGCATTATTCATAATAGCCAGAAAGTGGAAAAACTCAGTTGTCTATAAATGGATGAATGGATAAATAAAACATAGTTTATCCATATAGTAGCATTATTAGTTGATAATGAAAAAGAATGAAGTATTGTTATATGGTACAACATAGATGAAACTTGAACACATTATGCTAAGTGAAAGAGGCTAGTCACAAAAGACCACATACAGTACAGTTTCATTTATATGAAAGGTCAGAATAGGCAAATTTATAGAGATAGAAGATAGATTAGTGGTTGCCTAAATTTGGGAGTTGGGGGTTGGTGATAAATGCTACATGGCTGCTAATAAGTATGACTTTTTTTTTTTTTTGGAGATGATGAAAGTGTTCTACAATTGACTGTGGTTATGGTTACACAACTCTGTAAATATACTTAAGTCACTGAAGTGTATGCTTTAACTTGGAGAATTGGATGGTTCATGAATTATATCTCGATAAAGCTGTTCTATAAGAAACAAAATCAAAATAGCTAATCCAATGCCTGGCTTTAATTTGGGAAGTATACAAATAATGACCACTTTAAGAGTTATTCATTGAATAAAGAAAAGGAAAAATAAGGTTGGTTATTCTGCTGATAGAATAAAGAAAAGGAAAAGTAAGACTGGTCACTCTCTTGGAAGGAAATGTAATGACTAGCTTGAAAATGACAGAGAATATTTGTCATTTAAGCTAGTAAATAAAATAATAGACAAAAAAATTCACTTATAACTTTATGACCCAATGCTAATCTATAGTACTATAGAATAATCTCAGTAAAATAATCTGTCTCCATCAATTCCCTATTGCTGATTCAATTGAAATAAAGGTTATCAATAATTTAGTTATTACTATACAGAGATATTAATTAAGCCATAATAACATAAGAAAGTATATAAATCTAACAATTTTTATTGCTCAAAGAATTAAAGGATAATTTAAAAAAATATCTGATTCATATATTTTATAATATCCTCATGGATCCTAAGACGGTCATTAGCCAAGTACATGAGAGCCTTCTCCCTTGACATCACAGAAGAACCATGAAAAAGTAGATTTTCATGAGAAATCTGAAGGTAAAAAAATGGGAGGGAGACCCCATATAGAATATTTGGAAATAACTTGGGGAGAATTTGAGCAGGGATTGAGTTCCTCTATCTGCTGTTTAGAGCTAAACTGCTAGCAAATTTGAATATCTATGTTATTATAATCTCATTTTCGCTCATAGACTGATGGATCCTGGATAACTGAGGTGCATACTTGCTTAAAATATAAACTGATGATTAGCAACAAAACAAAACAAAACAAAACAACAACAAAAAACCTTCTTTTGTTGATTAACAAAATTTATATTAATGTATCTCATTATACACATGCTGGAATTTTCCTTTCCATTCCCACAATGTATAATGAACCATAACAACACTGAATTTCCTGTGGCTATAAAAAAGAATTTCTAAACTTCAAAGCTAGCAGAACTATCAATCTAAAATATTCTGTCAAAGTGAGTATGGATGCATTTCACTCTCATTTCTCTCCAACCTCTTATCTTCATACACCATCTTTAAAACAAGCAAAAAGACAAAATTGAAGCACATTGAATTGAAATAAAAGTATGATTTCTCTTCAGTTCAAAAACAAAGACTTCTTCCACCCTAGATAGAACAGTGCTGTCATTACCTGTTACCGAAAGCAACAGTTTTTGAGATATTTTACATCATAACAATGACAGTGATCCCTGAGAGATGAAAAACAAATGAGGTGAACCCTACAGTTTTCCCTGATGTGATAACTATCAACTCGTTTTGCATGTTCCTCGGCATCCATCTCACCTTGGCTAAGCCCCTTGACTCAAAACTGACCTTTGGCCTAGTTAATAAGCAGTTTTCCAGCCTGGGGCATAAACTCCCCCAGAGCTCAAACCTGTATCTGTGGCTACCACCCACATACCTCACCCAAAACCCACAACTGGTCCCAAATAAGAAACTTTTTTTTTTTTTTTTAAACTGCGGTTCACTGCCTTTCAACCCTAGTCCTTTCACTTTTTCACCTGCATTGGCTCCAATCCTTGACTCCTGTGGGAAATCTATTAACCTCCACTCCTGGACCATAATAAAGACACAAACCCTCTGTCCCTCTTGCTCTGCTTGTGTGCTCCCACATGCTGGTTAAGCCCCCAGGGCCAATTACACTTCCCATAGGCCTCTCACGACACCTCTCTCTCTCCGGGACCTGTGAGTAACAAACTATCTTTTTTCCTGCAGAATGGCCTCAGTTTCCCATTGGGTTGCACCTGACCTCCACCTGGATCCAAATTTAAAATCCAAGTTAACTAAATTAAGTACTAATCAGTGCATGTGTGTGAGGAAACTGCTTGAGGCCCAGCAAGAACCATCTGCAAAGATAAGAGGGAATAGTACTTGTTGCTCATACAGAGACAGAGCTTGGAACATTACCTTTTCTCACCAACTAGACTCCAAAACTTCATAATTAGGGCATTGGGTACTCGGAAGGATTTTACCTCAGTAATGTGAAAAAACAAAGCCTAGATTAAATGCTGATCTGGCCCTACCTAAGAAAAATTTAAAAAGCCCTTAAAGAATTAAACCGTTTATAAGTAAGTTAGCTAGAACAAATATTTAGAATATTTTTAAAAATACAAAAATATCCAGCACCAAGAAGGTAAAATAAAATTCACAATGCCTTGCTTCCAATCAAAAAATTACCAGGCATTCAAAGAAGCAAGAAAACACTACTTATGATGTGAAGATAAATGAATCAATCAAAACTGTCTCATTTATGTTTCAGCTTGTAGAAATAAAAGACAACATATGAAATTATACAAAAATTAACTCATAATAGATTATAAACAAAGCTTAAAACTATAAAATGTCTAGAAGAAAACATAAGAGTAATAATTTGTGACCTTGGATTAGGCAAAGGATTCTTACATAAAGTAGCAAACCACAAAGTAGTTTTTTTTCATAAAAGTAATATATATATATACATATATATATACAAACTTGGAATCACAAAAATTAAGATCTGCTGCTCATTGGAAGACACTTTTAAGATAATGAAAAGATAAGCCCTGGATTGGGAGAAAATCTTTGCAAAGCCTATATCAAAAAAGGACTTATATCCAAAATATATAAATAATTCTCAAAACTCAATAATAAGAAAATAATACCAATCACCAAAAAGTGGGCAAAAGATTTGAATAGATACTTCATCAAAAAAGATATATGAATGTTAAATATGTACAGGAAAAAGATATTCAATATCATTAGTCTTTGGGGACATCCAAACTAAAATCATAATGAAGTACCACCATGTGCCTATTAGAATGGCTAAAATTAAAATGGCTACCAATATCAAGTGTTACAAGAATGCGAAGCACTGGTATTCTCATGTACTGTTGGTGGAAATATAAAACAGTACAACCACTTTGGAAAATAGTTCAGCAGTTTCTTTAAATATTAAACATATGCCTACAATGTGACACAATTATTCCATTCCTGGTGATTCCTTTATCTTACCCAAGAGAAATGAAAGCATGCATCAATATAAAGACTTATAAACAAATGTTCATAGGCGCTTTATTGAAATAGTCCCAAACTGGAAACAATCCATATGTTCATTAACAGGTGAATGGATAATCAACATGTGTTATACATCTATACAATGGCTAGCAATAAAAAGGAATAAGCTATTGACATATGCAACAAAATGTGGATGATTCTCAAAATACACTGAGTGAAATAAGCCAGACACAAAAGAGTATATACAATATGATTCTACTTACATAAAATTCTGGAAAATGCAAACTAATCTATAATGACAACAAATGGATCAATGATTGCCTGTTAATGAGGAAGGGGAATGAGGATCAGGAGGAAAGGATGACATAGGGGTATAAACAAATCTTACTGATATGTTCATTATCTCAATAGTTTGGCCACTAAATACATTTGTTCAAACTTACCAAACTGTATGCTTTAAAAATGTATAGATGATTGTATGCCATTTATACCTCAATGGAGCTGTTATTAAAAATAGATAAAAATAGGAAACACTCTCAAATATTTTTGGTTAATTTTATTTATCCTTATCATGCACAAAGCCAGGAACTTTATTTGAAAAATTACTTTATCTCTTTCCATAGGATGCCTTAAGCATCTCATATTGGTGCTTGGAGTGTCTTGAGATAATATATGTAAAAGTGTTTTGAAAATGCCAAAATGTACACACACACACGTACGCACGTGCGCGCGTGCACACACACACCACATGCAGGTATTATTAATGATATTTATTTTTATCATTTAATACAGCACTCAGCATGGTCCAGATTTAAATGGTAAATAAGTGTAAACAAACAACAGCAAAAAATCATGGATTTAAGGTATATGCTATAAGATTAAATAATAATAATTTCAATTAATCCCTATCATAAATGATGCAGGGACTTTAAACTCAGGGAACAAAAATACTCTCTTTTATTTCTGCTATGGATTGAATTGTGTCCTACAAAAAGATATGTTCAAATCCTAACCCCTGGTCTTGTGATCCTATTTGGAAATAGGATATTTGAAGATGATATTAGTTAAAATGAGGCCAAACTGGATTAGGGTGGGCCCTAATCCAATATGACTGGTGTCCTCATATTGAGAGGAAATTTGGAGACAGACAGGGAAGGCAGTGGTGGAGGCACAGACTGAGTTATGCCACAAGCGAAGAATGCCAAGGATTGCCTGCAAGCCGCCAGACTTCAGAGGAATCCTACTACTTCAGAGAAAGTGTGGCCTGGTAACACCTAGATTTGGCCTTCCAGCCTTCAGAACTGTGAAACAATAAATTTCTGTTGTTTTAAGCCTTAAGACACTCAGTTTGTGGTACTTTACCACGGCAGCCCTAGGAAATTTAGAGCATTTTCTTTTGTATTTAACTTCAGTGAATTCAGTCTCTCTATTACATGTTAATATTTTACTTATTCAAGTTAAGACTTTGTACAACTGATATTAAATGAAGTATTATGCCAAAACTAATTTTTGCAACACCAAATAGAGTGTATTAACTAAATATACAATTCAGCAATTCTCAAAGTGGTTCTACAGAATTCAATATTAAAAAAGGCAAAAAAGAATGAAAACAAAAACAAAACAAAACTAACAAAAAAAGTAGAAAACAAATTGAGTTACATGCTCAAAGATTATTGCTAAATGTAAGCTAAAGGAATTTTTGTATTACTTCTCAGTACTTCAAAATTCTAAAGAAAATTTTGATTCCTTTTTAAGAGGAGATTCACAAGGTGTGTATATTGAGTCATTTTCTAAACTTGGTAGATCAAGGGCATCCCTCCCCTTTTTTCTTTAAATACTTATCAGTGTTTACAGCTCTCTAATCCTAGGCATTCCTAAGCTTTAGTGAGCATCAGAATCACCAGAGGTACTTGCTATGTATTAGGGTTTCTAGGCCTGACACTCAAGAATTCTGATTCAGTAAATCTATATTGACATCCAGAAATCTGCATTTTTTAACTCTAATTTAAATGACCTAATGGCTACCTTTCAAGAAACACAGTATGAAGAAATTCATTCTCCTCCTACCAAAAGTGGTTTACTAAGTAGTTGACATTACAATTATACTCCATTTAGACAACTTAAAAATGAGCTATTGCATTACCTGCAATTGACATTAAAATGCCAAAACCTGTTTACCCAGGGAAAGACCTAAAATAAACTGGAGATCAGAGGTCAAAAATTTGGAACATAAAGTATGTAATAAGTACCTAAAACTTGTAGAACAAATGCAATTACTATTAGGTACCGGCAAACGTCAGTGACTCAATACACTGTCAAGTCAGACTTTGTTGTATGTACACTTTATCACATTGCATAATTCTCAGGGTAGGGGAAGCAGTATTAAGAGAAGTTAAGTTGGAAGTGTGCAGCACATGTGAAGAGAGAAGACATGTTTAAAAGGCTAAAACTTAAACATTCTTTCATTATGGGATAACAGATAAACCATTCAATCTTTTTCCTGTTTCTAAGTCATCTAATTCCAAAACACTTAACTTCAGAGTCTGTATAATTACTTCATCCTCAATATTTTTATAATATACTTGTTATTTATTTCTGAACTAATTTCTCCTAATGACTTCATTATTTCTAATAGGGAGAGATTCATTAGCCAGGTCACTCAATCACCTGAATTCTATTGTGTTTAACCCTTGTTTTTCTCTTACTCTCAGTATCATTTACTAAATTCACCTGGTATTTGTCTTCTCTGTCAAATTCATACCTTTTAAAAAAAAATCCATTGTCACCCATTAGTTCAGGGCCTTATCAACTCATGTCTAAAATGACTCTTAAGTACTATTTTAGCCTTGTGTCTTCTCCTCAAACTCAAATTCTGGGTCTTAGACTCAGCATGTTCAATTCCAATTTTGCAATATGTATGACCATGGGCAAGTCCTTCTGCCTCTGTAGATCTTAGTGTCCTATTATTGCTACCTAACAAATTAGCACAAATTTAGCAGACTAAAGCAACACACATTTATTATCTCACAGTTTCTCTGGGATTAGAGGTCAGGCATGGCTTAGTCCAGTACCCTGTTCAGTGTAACGTGGCTGAAATCAACGTGTCAGCTGGGGATGTGATTCTCATCTGAGGCTCAAGGTCCTAGCTCATTTGGCTAGGACTAAGAATTCATTTCATTTGGCTATACGACTAAGGTCCAGGGACCTCTATCACCTCCTAAAGGTCACCCATAATTCTTTGCCACATGGCCCCCAAAAACAGCTCACAGTATGGCTATTAGCTTTCTTCCAGTCCAGGAAAAGAATGTCTCCCTGACTCTTTGCATTTTTATAAACATCTCACTTCATTATATCAGGACCACAAAGGAAAATCTTCCTTTGATTAACTTAAAAGGGACCATAATTAAATCTGCAAAATCCCATTTGCCATGTAAGGTAGCATATTCAAGGGATATCACATCAAATTCACAAGTCCCTCCTACATTCAAGGGGAAGGAATTCTATGAGGGTTGGGTCATTTAGGGTTATCATAGAATTCTGCCTAACACAATAACATAAAACTGGTTAGTTATAAAAGAAAATCTCAAGATTTTATGATAGTAAATTTTCAGAATACAAATTACTAAGCTTATACATGGAATGAAAGTTTTACATAAGTGTAAATTTTCAGGTTGCTCACAGATTTAGGAAGGCAATGAATATCTCTTTCCCACAATCAATGGCAAATATTCAGACTTCCTTGCTACAATGAAGATTAAACACTGTGGTGGGATCATTTATAGCCTTGGATGTAGGGCTGCCCAGAGGCACCAAAAGGATTCCTCAGTCAGAAGAATCAGGTGAAAAAACAAAAAAACAAAAAAACACAACAACAAAAAAAACATGTTAGATTAAAATTACGATTTATTAATTCTGTTTAAAGCCATAGGGGAAACAAAAAAGTACCACCGTGCCTACAGAATAAATTCCAAACCATTTAATCTGGAATAAAAGATCTATGATTTGGCCCCTGTCTTCCCATTTACTTCCAATCCCTATCTCACATATAAAGTTTCATGTTAATTCAAACAATCACATGCTTTTACATCTCTGCATAGATACGTGAAATGCCTGTCACCTGCCACCTGCTTTTACCCACAGCCCATCTGATGAGTTCTTAGTCATTGTTTAAGATCCATTAACTCACCCAATAGATATTTACTGAGTGCCCACATTCATCAAGAACTGTTAAGCCTTCACCTTTCTCACAACAGTTGCTGATCTCTGCTTCTTTTGTTTCTAAAGAGTAGCCAACTCAAGCATCTATTACTATATAGTAACTATTAATGGTATATTAATCTATCCAAACCACAATTGGAGTGTGGAAGCCTTGAAAGAATGATTCTGTACTATTTGTTTATGTTTCTAGAACTAAATCAGGGTTTGGCTCAACTACTGAATCTTGGTTTGCTGAAAATAATAACAATAATAACATATAAAATATATTAAGTGTGTTCTTGCATGGTGGAAACACTTTATATATAACTCAATGGCTCATATAGAATCCTTGCAACAGCAACTGAAGGTAAATATAATCCTCATTTTGGAGCTGAGAAAAGTAAAGCTTAGAGATGGAGGCCAGACTTCTATATAAATTACTGATTCTCCTCAACTTTTTTTTTTTTTTTTAATCATCATTTTATTGAGATATATTCACATACCACGCAGTCATACAAAACAAATTGTACTTTCGATTGTTTACAGTACCATTACATAGTTGTACATTCATCACCTAAATCAATCCCTGACACCTTCATTAGCACACACACAAAAATAACAAGAATAATAATTAGAGTGAAAAAGAGCAATTGAAGTAAAAAAGAACACTGGGTACCTTTGTCTGTTTGTTTGCTTCCCCTACTTTTCTACACATCCATCCATAAACTAGACAAAGTGGAGTTTGGTCCTTATGGCATTCCCAATCCCACTGTCACCCCTCATAAGCTACATTTTTATACAACTGTCTTCGAGATTCATGGGTTCTGGGTTGTAGTTTAATAGTTTCAGGTATCCACCACCAGCTACCCCAATTCTTTAGAACCTAAAAAAGGTTGTCTAAAGTGTGCGTAAGAGTGCCCACCAGAGTGATCTCTCGGCTCGTTTTGGAATCTCTCTGCCACTGAAGCTTATTTCATTTCCTTTCACATCCCCCTTTTGGTCAAGAAGATGTTCTCCATCCCACGATGCCGGGTCTACATTCCTCCCCGGGAGTCATATTCCACGTTGCCAGGGAGATTCACTTCCCTGGGTGTCTGATCCCACGTAGGGGGGAGGGCAGTGATTTCACCTTTCAAGTTGGCTTAGCCAGAGAGAGAGGGCCACATCTGAGCAACAAAGAGGCATTCAGGAGGAGACTCTTAGGCACAAATACAGGGAGGCCTAGCCTCTCCTTTGCAGCAACCGTCTTCCCAAGGGTAAAACTTATGGTAGAGGGCTCAACCCATCAAACCACCAGTCCCCTATGTCTGTGGTCATGTTAGCAACCATGAAGGTGGGGTAGGCAAATACCCCTGCATTCTCCACAGGCTCCTCAAGGGGGCACTACATCTTTTTTTTTTTTTTTTTTTTTTCCTTGTTTGTCTTTTTTCTTTTCTTTTTTTTTTTTTTAACTTTCCCTTCTTTTTTAAATCAACTGTATGAAAAAAAAAGTTAAAAAGAAAACAAACATACTATAAAAGAACATTTCAAAGAGACCATAACAAGGGAGTAAGAAAAAGACAACTAACCTAAGATAACTGCTTAACTTCCAACATGTTCCTACTTTACCCCAAGAAAGTTACATAATATAGCAACATTTCAGTGAACTTGTTCCTACTACATCCATCAGAAATTAACAGACCATAGTCATTTCTGGGCATCCCCAGAACGTTAAATAGCTTATCTGTTCTTCTTGGATTATTGTTCCCCCTTCCTTAATTGCTCTCTACTGCTAGTTCCCCTACATTCTACATTATAAACCATTTGTTTTACATTTTTCAAAGTTCACATTAGTGGTAGCATATAATATTTCTCTTTTTGTGCCTGGCTTATTTCGCTCAGCATTATGTCTTAAAGGTTCATCCATGTTGTCATATGTTTCACGAGATCGTTCCTTCTTACTGCCGCGTAGTATTCCATCGTGTGTATATACCACATTTTATTTATCCACTCATCTGTTGAAGGACATTTGGGTTGTTTCCATCTCTTGGCAATTGTGAATAATGCTGCTATGAACATTGGCGTGCAGATATCTGTTCGTGTCACTGCTTTCCGATCTTCCGGGTATATACCGAGAAGTGCAATCGCTGGATCGAATGGTAGCTCTATATCTAGTTTTCTAAGGAACTGCCAGACTGACTTCCAGAGTGGCTGAACCATTATACAGTCCCACCAACAATGAATAAGAGTTCCAATTTCTCCACATCCCCTCCAGCATTTGTAGTTTCCTGTTTGTTTAATGGCAGCCATTCTAACCGGTGTTAGATGGTATCTCATTGTGGTCTTAATTTGCATCTCTCTAATAGCTAGTGAAGCTGAACATTTTTTCATGTGTTTCTTGGCCATTTGTATTTCCTCTTCAGAGAACTGTCTTTTCATATCTTTTGCCCATTTTATAATTGGGCTGTCTGTACTATTGTCATTGAGTTGTAGGATTTCTTTGTATATGCAAGATATCAGTCTTTTGTCAGATACATGGTTTCCAAAAATTTTTTCCCATTGAGTTGGCTGCCTCTTTACCTTTTTGAGAAATTCCTTTGAGGTGCAGAAACTTCTAAGCTTGAGGAGTTCCCATTTATCTATTTTCTCTTTTGTTGCTTGTGCTTTGGGTGTAAAGTCTAGGAAGTGGCCTCCTAATACAAGGTCTTGAAGATGTTTTCCTACATTATCTTCTAGGAGTTTTATGGTACTTTCTTTTATATTGAGATCTTTGGTCCATTTTGAGTTAATTTTTGTGTAGGGGGTGAGGTAGGGGTCCTCTTTCATTCTTTTGGATATGGATATCCAACTCTCCCAGCCCCATTTCTTGAAAAGACCATTATGGCTCAGTTCGGTGACTTTGGGGGCCTTATCAAAGATCAGTCGGCCATAGATCTGAGGGTCTATCTCTGAATTCTCAATTCGATTCCATTGATCTATATGTCTATCTTTGTGCCAGTACCATGCTGTTTTGGCAACTGTGGCTTTATAATAAGCTTCAAAGTCAGGGAGTGTAAGTCCTCCCACTTCGTTTTTCTTTTTTAGAGTGTCTTTAGCAATTCGAGGCATCTTCCCTTTCCAAATAAATTTGATAACTAGCTTTTCCAAGTCTGCAAAGTAGGTTGTTGGAATTTTGATTGGGATTGCATTGAATCTGTAGATGAGTTTGGGTAGAATTGACATCTTAATGACATTTAGCCTTCCTATCCATGAACATGGAATATTTTTCCATCTTTTAAGGTCCCCTTCTATTTCTTTTAGTAGAGTTATGTAGTTTTCTTTGTATAGGTCTTTTACATCTTTGGTTAAGTTTATTCCTAGGTACTTGATTTTTTTAGTTGCTATTGAAAATGGTATCTTTTTCTTGAGTGTCTCTTCAGTTTGTTCATTTCTAGCATATAGAAACATTACTGACTTATGTGCATTAATCTTGTATCCTGCTACTTTGCTAAATTTGTTTATTAGCTCTAGTAGGTGTATCGTCGATTTCTCAGGGTTTTCTAGATATAAGATCATATCATCTGCAAACAATGACAGTTTTACTTCTTCTTTTCCAATTTGGATGCCTTTTATTTCTTTGTCTTGCCGGATTGCCCTGGCTAGCACTTCCAGCACAATGTTGAATAACAGTGGTGACAGCGGGCATCCTTGTCTTGTTCCTGATCTTAGAGGGAAGGCTTTCAGTCTCTCACCATTGAGTACTATGCTGGCTGTGGGTTTTTCATATATGCTCTTTATCATGTTGAGGAAATTTCCTTCAATTCCTACCTTTTGAAGTGTTTTTATCAAAAAGGGATGTTGGATTTTGTCAAATGCTTTTTCAGCATCTATTGAGATGATCAATTGATTTTTCCCTTTCGAGTTTTTAATGTGTTGTAATACATTGATTGTTTTTCTTATGTTGAACCATCCTTGCATGCCTGGAATGAACCCCACTTGGTCATGGTGTATGATTTTTTTAATGTGTCTTTGGATTCGATTTGCAAGTATTTTGTTGAGGATTTTTGCATCTATATTCATTAGGGAGATTGGCCGGTAGTTTTCCTTTTTTGTAGCATCTTTGCCTGGTTTTGGTATTAGATTGATGTTAGCTTCATAAAATGAGTTAGGTAGTGTTCCATTTTTTTCAATGTTTTGAAAGAGTTTGAGTAAGATTGGTGTCAGTTCTTTCTGGAAAGTTTGGTAGAATTTCCCTGTGAAGCCATCTGGCCCTGGGCATTTATTTGTGGGAAGATTTTTGATGACTGATTGGATCTCTTTGCTTGTGATGGGTTGGTTGAGGTCTTCTATTTCTTCTCTGGTCAGTCTAGGTTGTTCATATGTTTCCAGGAAATTGTCCATTTCTTCTACATTATCCAGTTTGTTGCCATACAGTTGTTCATAATATCCTCTTATAATTTTTTTAATTTCTTCAGGATCTGCAGTTATGTTACCTTTTTCATTCATTATTTTGTTTATATGGGTCTTCTCTCTTTTTGATTTTGTCAATCTAGCTAGGGGCTTGTCAATCTTGTTGATCTTCTCAAAGAACCAACTTTTGGTGATATTTATCCTTTCTATTGTTTTTTTGTTCTCTATGTCATTTATTTCTGCTTTAATCCTTGTTATTTCTTTTCTTGTACTTGGTTTAGGATTGGTTTGCTGTTCATTTTCTAGCTTCTTCAGTTGATCCATTAGTTCTTTGATTTTGGCTCTTTCTTCCTTTTTAATATATGCATTTAGTGCTATAAATTTCCCCCTTAGCACTGCTTTTGCTGCATCCCATAGGTTTTGGTATGTTGTGTTCTCATTTTCATTCGTCTCTATATATTTAGCAATTTCTCTTGCTATTTCTTCTTTAACCCACTGATTGTTTAGGAGTGTGTTGTTTAACCTCCAGGTATTTGTGAATTTTCTAAGTCTCTGATGGTTATTGACTTCTGATTGTATTCCATTGTGGTCAGAGAATGTGCTTTGAATAATTTCAATCTTTTTAAATTTATTGAGGCTTGTTTTATGTCCCAGCATATGATCTATTCTGGAGAAAGTTCCGTGAGCACTAGAAAAGTATGTGTATCCTGGTGATTTGGGATGTAATGTCCTGTAGATGTCTGTTAAATCTAATTCATTTATCAGATTGTTTAGGTTTTCAATTTCCTTATTGGTCTTCTGTCTGGTTGATCTATCTATAGGAGAGAGTGATGTGTTGAAGTCTCCCACAATTATTGTGGAAACATCAATTACTTCCTTTAGTTTTGCCAATGTTTCTCTCATGTATTTTGTGGCACCTTGATTGGGTGCATAGACATTTACGATTGTTATTTCATCTTGCTGAATTGCCCCTTTTATTAGTATGTAGTGGCCTTCTTTGTCTCTCAAAACATCCCTGCATTTGAAGTCTATTTTATCTGAGATTAATATTGCTACACCTGCTTTCTTTTGGCTGTAGCTTGCATGAAATATTTTTTTCCATCCTTTCACTTTCAGTTTCTTTGTGTCCCTGTGTCTAAGATGAGTCTCTTGTATGCAACATATTGATGGTTCATTTTTTTTGATCCATTCTGCGAATCTATATCTTTTAATTGGGGAGTTTAATCCATTTACATTCAACGTTAAAACCGTGAAGGCATTTCTTGAATCGGCCATCTTATCCTTTGGATTATGTTTGCCATATTTTTCCCTCTCTCTATTAATATCCTTTATTGTACCCATACCGAATCTCTTTAGTACTGAACCTTTCTCCAGGTCTCTCTGTCCTGTCTTTGTTTCTCTGTCTGTAGGGCTCCCTTTAGTATCTCCAGTAGGGCAGGTCTCTTGTTAGCAAATTCTCTCAGCATTTCTTTGTCTGTGAAAAATTTAAGCTCTCCCTCAAATTTGAAGGCGAGCTTTGCTGGATAAAGTATTCTTGGCTGGAAATTCCTCTCACTCAGAATTTTAAATATATCGTGCCACTGCCTTCTTGCCTCCATGGTGGCTGCTGAGTAGTCGCTACTTAGTCTTATGCTGTTTCCTTTGTATGTGGTGAATTGCTTTTCTCTTGCTGCTTTCAGAACTTGGTCCTTCTCTTCTATGTTTGACAGTGTGATCAGTATATGTCTCGGAGTGGGTTTTTTTGGATTTATTCTATTTGGAGTTCGCTGAGCATTTATGATTTGTGTATTTATGTTGTTTAGAAGATTTGGGAAGTTTTCCCCAACAATTTCTTTGAATACTCTTCCTAGACCTTTACCCTTTTCTTCCCCTTCTGGGACACCAATGAGTCTTATATTCGGACGTTTCATATTATCTATCATATCCCTGAGGTCCATTTCGAGTTTTTCAATTTTTTTCCCCATTCTTTCTTTTATGCTTTCATTTTCCATTCTGTCATCTTCCAGGTCACTGATTCGTTGTTCAACTTCCTCTAGTCTTGTACTATGAGTGTCCAGAATCTTTTTAATTTGGTCAACAGTTTCTTTAATTTCCATAAGATCATCCATTTTTTTATTTAGTCTTGCAATGTCTTCTTTATGCTCTTCTAGGGTCTTCTTGATTTCCTTCATATCCCGTACTAGGGTCTCATTGTTCATCTTTAGTTCTTTGAGTAGCTGCTCTAGGTGGTGTGTCTCTTCTGGTCTTTTGATTTGGGTGCTTGGGCTTGGGTTATCCATATCGTCTGGTTTTTTTCATATGCTTTATAATTTTCTGTTGTTTTTGGCCTCGTGGCATTTGCTGAACTTGATAGGGTTCTTTTAGGGTTTGTAGACCAGTTGAAGTCCTTATCTCTAATTTATCAGATCTACAGCTTCGTGGAGTACACTTTCTCTAACTAACCAGCAGATGGCGTCCACGAGCCACCTGTTCTCCACAAGCCAGTTCTCCCCTGCTTAGCCTTTTTGGTGAGTGGGGGAGTGAGTCTTGTGGGGCCCAATTGGTGTACCAAGCTTGCGTGTGTAGTTGGTGTTGCCTGCCCTGTATGTGGGGCGTGTTTCTGGGCAGTCGGGGAGGGGGGGTGGCCCTAACAATCAAATCTCCCTGATGATCCTAGAGTTTTAAAGCTGCTGCAATAGTCTAATCCTTCAGTTCAGTCCTGCCACAGTTTGTCTCTGCCACTGACCCCCAAGTCTTTGGTATTGGCGTATGGCTCCTGAGACTTGCAAGTGGGCCCCTCTTCCAGGCTGTGCACCCCGGGTCCTCTGTTGAGGGATGACTGTGCTATGTCACAGGTGAGTGCCGTCCCCCCAGGGCAGTTCTGGGCTGCTGGGCTGTGTTGGGAGGCTCCCAGTCTGCTCAAATGATGGCTGAATGGGGCTCTGTTAATTCACACTGCTCCCCCTTCCCAGCTCTGGGACATTCAGCTGAGGTTGCAGGGAAGGCTAATGTCCACGCCCAGTTTTGTGGTGTGTGCCTGTTATTTGAAGCCCTTCCGTCACACTGGGTTGTCTGGGGCAGCTCTGGGCTATGGGGCTGGCGATGGGCAGGAGTGTTTCCTGTCCACCAGGATGGTGGCTGTGAGCGGACACCCCCCTTTTCTTGGGAAGTTGTGTTGTTTAGTGAATTTTCTCAGCCACTGGAATATTGCCTTTTGTCTCAGAGCTCTCTTAGTTCTGCTCTTGACTTGACGTGCCCAAATTTCAATTCTTTGAAGCTTTCTGTATTGAGCTTCTTAGAGTAATTGTTTTAGAAAAAGCAAAAAGGATTTAAAAAAAAACAAAAAACGGCCCTCCTCAGAGATCTAATGGGTTATTGAAATGCTAATAGACAAAGCAACCAGGGCCAATAAGGAAAGGTGCACAGGGCAGAGAGATCAGCTTTGCTTCGGGATTTGCATATGCGCCTCAAGGCCTGATCTCCGCCCTTCCCCTTTCTGTGTTCACCAGAACTCGAAAAATCCTCTGCTTTTATTTTGGAGTTTTTCGTGTTGTTTTTTTTTCTATGTCTGTCTCCTCTCTGCTGGGCTGGCTGCTCTCAGAGTCTCTGGTGTCTGGTCTCAGTCTATCTATGGTTGGAGTTTGAATCAGTAGAATGAGTTTCCGATAAGAGCAGCCACTGCAATTCTCCCTTCTCCTTCCCGGAGCTGACAGCCCCTCCTCCCCCGGGACTGAGCCTGGCAGGGAGGGGCGCGGGTCCCCTGGCTGCAAAAACTTACAGATTTCGCTGATCTCAGCAGTTCCACGTTTTCATGAGTGTTGTATGAAGTATGCCCAAAGACAGATTGCTCTGTGGTGTCCAGTCCACGCAGTTCCTGGCTTTTTACCTACTTTCCTGGAGGAGTAACTAAAACATACAGCTCACCAGTCTGCCATCTTGCCCCGCCCTCCTCTCTCCTCAACTTTTAGAGGAGAATCTAGACTAGTATTCTAGACTAGTGTGGTCCCTAAGCAGGAGTATCAAAATCACCAGGGAACTTGTTTTTAAAAAATACAAATTCTCAGGCTCCATCCAATATTTACTCAGTCTGGAAATCTGGGGTCAGGGCCCTTTAATAGGGTCTGGAAGTTGACAGAGTGTTCATAGGCTGAGCTAGCCAATGCTTGGTGAAAATGTAAGAAAATAACTTTTCCTTTGATTATAGGAACTGCTTTGGAATTTATGACATGTCATGTATCCCTCTTTATAGGAAAACATTCTCCATAAGTTGTCTCATTTACTCGAAGACATGTTAAACATCCACAGGTCAAGTGTCTTTTTTTCCCTTCATATGGATCTATCCTTATGCACCATAGAATATTGCAAAATCAGAAAATGCCCAACAATTTCTTATAGAAGTGAATGGTACTGGTTTCAATTAGTCTATTTTTCCCTTTGTTTTCCACTAGAGATTTAATTTTTAAAAAGTGTCAAGTGATATTATAGTAATAACAGTTTAAGTGGTAATAGGACATCAACTTTTGATCTCTGAAAAGATAGCATAGTGCAAGATAAGGTTGAAGTACTCCTTTCAAGGATGAGTGCTAAGGGATTTTAGAGTGAAATATACAGAGGGCAGCAGAAATAACGAATGTGCACTCTACAGAGTTTTGCAGCCATCATATTTGCATTCACACTTATAAAACTAAAGTTTACACCATTCAGGAAGTTCACCTTGTGGTTGAGAAGACAGACTATGTAAACATGCAAAAGAAGAGCTATAAACATAAAAAAAAAACTATATATATGAATGCAAGCGTAGGGATAATAAATGCTCCCTAAGTGGGCAAGCACTGAAGCACATAGATAAAAGGAGGCTTCACTGCCTCTGAATATAACACAGAACCACATACTGATTCTGTGTCTATTTTTATCTTGATTTATGTTCTAGTCTTGTTTCAGATGGTTCTAAAGTATGGTAGCTTACAAGATCACACTTTTGATGCTTTTACATAAAAAAGCTACTCTACTATATAATCAAATCTGTTTGGTATTCAGAGCACAAGTAGAATTAGTCAAAATTATGTTCTTTTATAAAAATCTGAGTACATGAAGGCTTTCTCATGAAGCTACAATATTAAAACAATCAATATTAATTAAGTACATACTGTGTTCGAGTCTATGGCTTCCCTGAGGATACAAGAGAAACAAACCGTAGAAATATAAATTGCTAAGAAATTGAGACCTAACTAACTAACTAACCAACTAACAGACTATGTCAGCATTAAAGAAAGGAGGCACAGAGCTAATGGGACAATTAATTGAAGAAGGATATTTAAGGTAAGAAGAGCATTCTAGCATAAACCCAGACTTGCAGACAAAAGAACATGCTTAATGTGCAAGAACTGGCTGCCTGGAGAATTTTTATAGGCCACAGAAAGGGAATTTTAAATTTATCCTACAGGTGAGGGTTTTCCATCAGAAGTGCTTAAGCAGAAAAAGTGGCCAGATCAGATTCTTATAGTGGGACAACTGGGGAAGCAGTGTGGAGGGGGGTCCATTTAGGAAAGCGCTAACTAAATTCAGCTATGCTGAAGCAAACATATCATAGGAGTAGAATTAGAATGAGTATTACTTAAGGACTAGCAGAATACAAGAATCAGGTTATAGAGTAATCTAACAGGTTAATTTAGCAATGTGTGTATTAGGGTTTGTATTTCCTCAAATTTTGTCCAACAAAATACATTAATAGAAAATTTAAGATGAAGGTAGTGCTTAGAGATAAATTATATATAAGGCACTATTTGTGAAAAATAGAGTGATTAAGATAGATAAGTGATAGGGAGATACATTTGATAGAGAGACAGAGATAGATAGACATAGATAGATAGATAGATAGATAGATAGATAGATAGATAGAAGAATATAAGGATTACAAATCTATAATTTCTCAGTAATATAGGCAGTCCTATCAGCTAGGCTCACATGTCCATTACTCAGAATTATTGTCAATGTGATATAATGTATTAGATGTACAAGTTAAAATAATCAGAATTGTTTGCATTCAACTATCTTGTAGAAGGCTATTATAAGAACAATACTTATCTCTATCAACATAGGAAAAACTATTTTAACAATCATGGTAAACAGTTTTATATGCTTAGATTTCAATGTACTTGAGATACCAGGTTCCTTTGTATCTGAATGTGGGGGAACAAAATCACTACTGGCCTTACTAACTGTGCTGGCTTGAAACTGTTTTTGCGACCCAGAAAATCACGTTTTTAAAGCTAATCTATTCCTGTGGGTGTAAACTTATTGTAAGTAGGACTTTTGATGAGGTTATTTCAGTTAAGGAATGACCCAAGATGGGTCTTAATCCTCTTACTGGAGACCTTTATAAATGGGATGAATACAAAGAGAGAGAGAAAGCCACAGAAGCAAGAAGGTGGGTGAAAGCAATGAAAACCGGAAGAGAAGGTAGAGACCAGCAGATGACATCATGTGCCTTGCAGTGTGGCAGAGGAGTCCAGAATCACCATCAGCCAGTGTTCAGGAAGAAAGCACTGGCTTTATGAAGACTTTATTTGGAAATTTTTCTCAGTCTCAAAACTGTAAGCATGTAAGCTGATAAATTCTCATTGTTAAAGCCAACACACTTCATGGTATCTGCTTTCAGCAGCCTAGCAAACCAAAACAGATTTTAGTACCAGGAAGCAGATGCTGCTATTGCAAATACCAAAAATGTTTAGAAAGCTTTGTAATTGGGTAATGAGCAGAGACATGAAGAACTGTGAGGTGTTTGATGGAAAAGACCGAGATTGCTTTGAAGAGACTGCTGGTAGAAATGTAGGCGCTAACAGTACTTTTCATGAGGCCTTAGAAAAAATGATGAATGTGTCATTGCAAAGTGGATAAAAGGCAATCCTTGCTTTAAAGTGGCAGAGAACATGGCAAAATTGAGTCCTTATGTCAGGTGAAAGGCAGAATTTGAATATGTCCAGCTTGCGTTCTTGGCTGAGAAGATTTCCAAACTAAATGCGGAAAGCACAGCCTGTTTTCTCCTTGCACCTTAGAGTAAAATGCAAGAGGAAGGGATAAGCTGAAAACTCAATGCCTGGGCAGAAAGAAACCAGAAATTGATGCCTTGGAAAATTCTGAGCTTCCAGAAAGTGAGTCCCAGAGATCAGTGCTGCATGTGAGGTTTAACTGAACATGGAACCAGTCAGCCATTTCAGTGCAAATCAGGACTAGAAATGCAGTTATCCAGAAAGGATTTAAGGAAAGTTCCTTTGTCTGATGGTTGGACCCCTGTGTACTGCATGCAAAACTAACAAGTCTTTGCAAGATCTATATGAAAGGAACCACTACCAGCTTGGACTAAAAGGGACAGAAAAGGTGCAGATTGATGGAAAAGTGACTTCAAAGGCAGAATCATGGAAGCTGAGGTTTGGAATGAAGACATCTTCTCTGGCCAAAAGAGTGGACCCACCCATGTATGTGGAAAGGATAAATATGCCCTAGAGGTTGGAGAGGGTGGGCCTTCCCCCCTTCTTATTCAGGAAGAATGCTACCACCAGTGCTGGTTTGGATATATTATGTCCTCCCAAAAGCCATATTCTTTAATGCAATCTTGTGGGGGCAGATTTATTAATCTTTCTGATTAGGGTGTGACTTCTTGATTGAATGTTTCCATGGAGATTTGACCCTGCCCATTCAGGGAAGGTCTTGATTAGTTTACTGGAGTCCTTTGAAAGGAGCTTGCACAGAGAGCAGAGACATGAACATGCCCTAGGATATGCTAAGCCAGGAGATCCAGATGCTTGCTGATGTTTTGTAGTTGCTAGCCCAGAGTTTGCTCTAGAGCTAAGAGACATTTTGTAGAAAGCCATTTTGAAACCAGAACCCCAGCCACGTGCCTTCCTAGATAACAGAGGTTTTCCAGATGCCAACAGCCATTCTTCAGTTAAGGTAACCTATTGTTGATGCCTTGTTTGGACACTTTTATGGCCTTAGGACTGTAACTTTATAACCAAATAAACCCCCTTTATAAAAGCCAATCCATTTCTGGTACTTTGCATAATGGCAGCATTAGCAAACTGGAACACCACCCAAATTTTCTCAGATGCCTGGGGAATTGTGGAGAGTCTGGTTGCCACTCTGATGCTTGGCAAGGGTAGAGCTGAGAGCCTGGCTGTCACTGCAATGCTTGAACATGTTGGAGCCTTCACCCCAGTGTTTGGGGTGAGCATGGTTGCTTCACAAGCCCTTTGAAGGGGTGGGGCTGAAGATCCCTCCGGCCTGGAGGACAAACAGACCTGGAGGATATGCCCTGCAGGTTTTAGGAACTGTTTGGGACCCATGGCCCCTGTTTTCCTTTCAGTTTCTCCCTGTGGGAATGGGAATGTTTATCATATGTCTGTCCCTCTGTTGTATATTGGAAGCAGATAACTTGCTCCCTAGGTTTCACAAGTCCTCAATCTAAGAGGAATTGTGCCCCAGGACAGACCATACCTAGAACAAATTTTGATGAGACTTTGTGCTTAACATTACTACTGAAATGATTTAAGACTTTTAGGATATTGTGATGGAATGAATGCATTTTGCATGTAGAAAGAACATGTCTTTTTGGGATCCAGAGGATGGAGTGTAGTGGTGTGAAACTGTATGTATCCCAGAAAATCAGTTTCTTAAAACTAATCCATTCATGTGGGTCCTATTGTAAGTAGAACCTTTTGATGAGGTTACTTCAATTAAGGCATGGCCCAGGGTGGATCTCAATCAACTTACTGGAGACTTTTATAAACAGAATGAAGAAAGGGAGAGAGAGAGAGTGCAAGAGAGAGAGAGAGGGAGAGAGAACCACAGAAGCAAGGTGACAGCAATGAAACCCAGAAGAGAAGGGAGAGACCAGCAGACACCGCCATGTGCTTTGCCATGTGACTCCAAACTCTGAATTTGTAATTTAATCAATCCCCATTGTTAGAGCCAACATATTTCATGGTATCTACTTTCAGCAGCCTAGCAAACTAAAACACTAGCCATCTCCCTTATAAACTTCATTCCCCTAAAAAAGGAAAGTGTCCACGTGCATGTGTGTGTAAATTTATGTTAATGAAGTAAGAACAGAACTATGATTAATACTTAAGTTATTGAAGATTTCTACTGAGACAAGTAAATTTTTTTCTTTGTGGGATCTACCAGGAGTCAGATTTATTGATGGTTGGCTACTTTAATTCTTTAAATTTTGTAATCCCAGAAGTAAACAGGTTGAACAAATAAGGATTCATAAAGTTTCTCTTCCTATAATTCAAATATTATGTTGGATTTCTGAAATAATAATACCTAACATGTACTTAGTGTTTACTATAGCCAGGTATAACAATGTATTTTTCACATATTAACTCATTTATTCCTCCAACTATCCCTTGAAGTATATATTATTTTATATCCATTTTACAGAAGAGAAAAATGAGAAACCCAGAGATTATATGACTATACCTTGTAAAATTATCTAATTTAAGAAATGGGTGACTCTGGTTCAAATTACACTTAATCAGAAAGTGATAATGTAGCTGAAAAATAAAATAAAATTATTTTTACTAACACCTCATGCTAATGTGGCACATCAATTTTGATTTGGGTACCATTTCCCATTGTTACCTTTAATCTCTTTGTCATTTTTGAACCATCTTATATCAGCTGCAGGTTTACTACCAGATGTTTTACAAGTCAGTTGCATCAAGTCTCCTTCCATAACTGGTGATGAAAATCCACTGATTTGTGGTTTCTCAGGAACACCTGAAAATTTAAAAAATGAATAAAGTGAAGACCAAATCCCAGTGTTGATTCATTTTTGTGACTATTGCTTTCACAGTTAAAGCTAAACTGGGTGGTATACTGACAAGTTCAATTAAGAATACTATATTGCTATAAAATAAACTGCTTACGATTATATATAGTATCCAGAGTATACAGAAAATATTTGAAATGCATTTAGTTCAAAGTAGTTATTTTCGTGTAATTACCCAATGTTACCAGCAAAAATACTCCTTGTAAAACTTTAAAACAACCACTAAATACATCAAGATTCACCATATAGAAATTTAAGAGGGTGGACTAATCAGACTGGGAAAAAAGTCCACAAAACACATTTCTTTATTGTTTAGAAAATTGTGATTTAATGAAAACAGTACCTAACATTCCTTACATCTATAATTCCTAAAACTAAATGTAACATTAGTATCTTCTGTGTACTTTGTTCAGGAAAATGTACTTTGGAATATCTTTAGTAATTGCAACAATACTGACTTTTCTGATTCTTCCAAAGTAGAGGTTGTCTCTTGATGTTTCATATACAAGAAATGCAGTTGTTGTTTTGTGGAACATTAGATGTATTATTTTTAATGCTAACCACATGTTAATGTTTTTAATCTAAATCATGCAATAAATGAGATGATTAAAATGTAGAGATATTACATAAGTAATTTAAATAATAGAATAAAACATACTTCCTAGGCTATGATATTTTGCTGTCATGGTAGGGGTTTATTGAAATTTCTTCTAAAATTATTCAATAATAAAGCCAGATTGAAAGCTTCTGTATTGTACAATGTAATTCATTTGAGAAGAATACAATGTAAGAAATACTGGAAAGCACCTTTGTGAGAAATATAAATTAAAACAACAACAACAACAAAGATAAATGAAAGATCAACATACTTTCATTCTTGGGCTAGGTATCTTTTATTTTTGTTTGTTTTCTCTTTACCTTGACATTACTTTTTTATCTATGTCACACCACCATTTAATAAGCTGTATTCAGGTACTCATCTATTCTTTGGAACTCAAGGTGGTTTTCAACAGAACAATATGTTAAATTTAGGCAGTTATTATCCTGAAATACTCCAGTTTAGTGGTTATATTTTGCCCTTAATGGCAAACCTGTGGAGATTTTTATAAAATATTTCTCATGGGACTTGCAAAGAAACATACTTCATATCTTATGCACAAAACCAATTCCCTAGCTGGATTAACTTTACTATTCCCACCTAAAACAACAACATGCATTAGTCCTTTTAAATGCAACTTTCTACCTTTATCTATCTAAAAAGAAAGGCAAGCTGGGGGCAAAATAAAAAAAAAAAATCATTAAATTCCTCTAAATTGTTCAGTACACAGGTGTGTTTCAATGAACTGCAGCAATTTCAGCTGATTGGGCCACTGACATCTGTGGAATCACAGAGAGCTCAGAGGTGCAACTTTATTTCCTCAGAATCTCTATGAATGTATTGCTTTTCTGTGTCACTTTAACCTTTGGGAAAATGGCCCAATATTTAGAGTATAAAAGCAAAAGAAAGCTACAAGCTACATGCACACGTGATGTTATGCACTTCATTTAGGAATCCAGAAAGTACAAAGCTAAAAGGAAAGATGGCTCATGGAAATGTCAGGGTCATTTAAATGCCCTAAAATACATAAAGGGGTCATATTTAAGAGTCACAAGTTATTAGGGAAGACCCCCATTAGGTGACAGCTATGATTAAAATGGAGGAGCACACTGGAGACACAAGTTGAATTCATTATGCTCATTATTCTGTCACTTTATAAAGGGATCATAACATATACAATACAAAGATGATTTGATATAAGGGAATTTAGATAGGGAATCTGGAAACCTGGCATCTGTTGCTGGCTGAGGAACAAAATGTCTATGTGGCCTCAGACAATCATACAAACCTTTGCACCTCCTTTTATCTATCTATAAAATGAGAAAAATGACTAAAGGATTTCTCAGATGCCTTTTGTTATAATGTAGCAGGGTCAGGATTGCAATATATCTATCAAAATGATCCTCAAGATATGTTTTTTTATTAAACCATTGAGCTGTAGCTATATGCAGTTCTCTAGTTGTGCGATTACATAGCATTAGTACCTCGTACTTACCCAGAACAGTGAGATAGGCCTTGGAAGTCTTGACAGGCATGGTAAATAAAGAGCAAGTGTACTGTCCTTCATCAGAGAGTGACACATCACTGACGCTGATACTCAATTCATGCCAGGAAGCGCGAACCAGCTCGATCCTATTGTCCCTTAAAGCTGGGAGAGAACATATTGAAAATGCGAATGACAAAATTAGAAAAAGGTCAGTACTGTATATACTATGTATTTTTAATGCATTATAATAAATGTCCTCTTTGACCGTACTTCTGAAACTTATATCCTGAAAGACAGGTTAAATGAAGGTTTAAATATGTTGAAGTGTTTTATCAAATTAAAAAAAAAATCAAAGTAGAATTCAGTGCTCCTTAATGTTCTCAGAAAGAATATTTTAATTAAATGATTTTATCTAGTACAATACTTCGGATGAGGCAGATGTTGATGGTGATTAAAATGGCTTTCCCACAAAAAGTCTTTCATAGAACGCTAGGGCCAAGAAAAATGGTAAACAAAATTGGTTCATTTCATAGACAACTGAGTCCGGGAAACTATGCCTGCTGCATGCCTTCTTAGAGACTAGAGTGAACATTAGCATATCAAAAGCTCTCTTTAATAGAGACACCTGTTTAACTTTATTTAAACTAGAGCTGACATTCATCTGAAAGGCACCTGTAGGGTACCTGATGCTTAAATTTGCTCTAATTGGTTGGTGCCTTTGCGGTAAGGCATGTTAAATATTTGTAATATATTCTTTGCTTCAAAGCACTTATTCTATCACGGAACGCCTGTTTTCACTGAAGATCTCTTAGCATCTTGCTGAATTAGGCTCCTCTTGACTCATTTTAGGAAAAAGTATTTTAAAAGTTTAAATATCATTATGTACCTCCACTAAGTTCAACTATAAACACAGGAATTAAGTACTCTGAAAGGTGGAAAGGGAAGTGAAGACCAGTTAGGGACACCAGAGCTTGAGAAAAATACTGCAGCGGATCTTATCCTCCCCTCACCATCCCCTCCACCTAAGGGTGGAATACAATCCATACCCAGCATTTCTCAACCAAGATTTAGCAAGAGGCAGCCCAGGTAGGCAGCCCAGGTAGACTCACTCTTATCCTTGATTCCAAGGGAATCCTGCCAGCGGCAATAGGGGGCGCCTAGTGACTCCACAAGGGAAATCAAGTGGGAACCTCGCTGACAAGAAGCGGCCAGAGGAAGTGATCTCTTTCCCCACCAAGCCTGTGATACCTCTTCCTCCTCCACGTAGAGATAACTGGTGGTCAGGCATCACCAACCAGGGAAAACCCATGATAACAAGCACCCAGCCCAAGAAGCAATCTTCTACCTGCCAGCTACAGAACCCCATATACACCTACAGCCACTAGGCAATTTGGCCAGGGGTCATCAGCCCTCTTAGGTGGACCTAGCAGCACCAGATATACTAAGCCAACCAAAATATTGCCACCAAGGCTCTGGAAAACTAAATTATCTTGGGAACCATAACACTACAATGTAGGTCAGGACCTGTGTGCTAAATTTAAACAAGGTGACTGTCTCCTAGAATGGAAGATTTAATTTGGATGCAGAGTCTCCTAACATAATAGCCAAATGTCAAAGATAAAGTAAAAAAAAGTATGCATTGTTTCCCAGACCAAGAAACTCACAACTTGACAGAGAAAAAATCAACAGACACTAACACCAAAATGATTCAGATGTTGGAATTATTTGACAAGGATTTTAAAGCAGCCATCATAGGAATATTTTAACATGCAATTGCTAATTATCTTGAAACAAATTTAAAAAAAATAGAAAGGTTAGCAAAAAAAGTTATAAAAACATCCAAGTGGAAATTACAGAAATGCATAATATAATAACCCAAATAAAAACTCCCTGGATTACTTAATAGTACAGTGGAGATGAACAAGAATAGAATCAGTGAACTTAAGGGCAGATCAATAGAATTCAATCAATCTGAATAACAGAGAAAAATAGATGGAAATAAAAATAATGAGATGATCAGAGCCTCAAGAACCTGTGGGACAATAACAAAAATCCAACCTTTATATCATCAGAGTCACAGGAGGAGAGGAGAACAATAATGGAATTGAAAGGGTATTTGAAGATATAATGGCAGGGAACTTCCCAAATTTGGCAAAAGACAAACCTGAAGAGACAGGGAGCTGAGCAAACCCCAAATAGTATAAACCCAGGGAAATTTGCACCAAGATACATCAAAATTAAAATTCTGAAAACTAAAGACAAAATAAAAACTTTGAAAGTGGAGGAGGTAAATTACATTACCTACTGGGAAAAACAAATTGGAATGGCAGTGGATTTTTTCATCTGAAATCAAGGAGGCCAGAAGGGAGTGGCACATTTTTTAAGTGCTGAAAGAGAAGTGTCAACTGTGAATCATTATCCAGCAAAACTATCCTTCAAGAATTCTCAGAAGAAAGAATTTTTTGCTAGCAGAGCTGTCTTAAAGAAAGGTTAAAGAAAGTTCTACAATCAGAAAGAAAGTGATTAAAAGAAGAAACTTGGAGCATCAAAAAAGAAGAAAGAACAACAGAGCAAGCAAAAATATGTTTAAATAAAATGGACTACTCTTCCACTATGAGTTTTCAAAATAATATTTGGCGATTGATACAAAAATTATAACACCAGCTGAAGTACTCAAGACAGTAGTATTTTAAAAGTGATGAGGACAGAGGAGCCTAAATGGAACTAAAGTTTCCACATTTTATTCCAAATGGTAAAATGTAGATACTAGAAGAATGCAATGTCAGATACATATATAGATATAGATATAGATACAGATATATATCATAATACACAAGGCAGCCAATAAGAAAATTATACAAAGCAATACTCAAAACCACCATACATAAATCAAGATGGATTCCACTTTTCATTTCTTTGAAACGACAAATATTATAAAGATGGAGAAGGGGACAGCAGAGGTTGGAAGGGAGCAAGAGTAATGTGGGCCTGGTTATAAAAGGGAAGCTAGAGGGATCCTTATGTTGATAGAACTATTTTGTATCTTGACTGTGCTGTATATACAACCTACACGTGATAAAATTGCATAGAACAGTGACCACACAAACAGACACAGACACACACACAAATGAGTACACGTAAAACTAGTGAAACCAGTGAATTATATCAATGTCAACTTCCTTGCTGAGATACTGTTCTATAGTTTTGCAAGATGTTATCTGGGTGAAAGATAATGAGATCTCTCTGTATTATTTCTTACAACTGCATATGACTCTCAAATGAAAACATCATCATATATATTTGCCAGAGCAAGGGGTTTGGTGTGAGTGGTGGGATGATTAGGATGTCAAACCTTAAAATTTATTGTACAGATTTGCCACAGAACAAATGGGGATACCAGATGCTATATATTTTTAAATTTCCTGTACTTTCTCTGTGTGCTCTGTTAGAGAAACAGACGACTATATAACATATGGGAAATTCTACATTTTCATATATCTTTTAAAAACTCACCTCCACACACACTCAAATATCACATACCTTAATTGTTCTAGTTTCTCTGCCACCATTATCACTATTTTCATAAAGACATATATATATATATATATATATATATACACTTGCAAATATTTACAAAACTGATTTTTCTTTAATAAGATAAATAAGTGAGGTCTTGTTATTCATGTGCTAATGACACCATTAGGATAGAGCACACATTTTTTTCTAAATACCTATCTCATATTCTATCCCTACATGTCAAAAAATATATATGTCTTTTATAGTATCCAGAAAAACAATGGGACACAGATTTGTTATTTCCTCAGTAGGACTTCATGCTATATCAACCAATTTTCAAGGTTATGATTTATTTAAAAAAATGTATCACATATTTCTGGGATTTTATTAAAAAAAAAAAAAAAAAGTGGTCCCCAAAGGGGAAAATCTCAAGTTCCTGCCATGATACTCTATGGGTAAAACACATTACCCACCCCCTGTGTTGAATTTCATTTCCTCTAACACAGGCAGGTCCCACCAACAGAGAGATAGAGCTTAGGACTTTTCAGGAATTCTAGCAGAAGGAGTTTAACTCTCTTTTGGCTGGACTACTTTGTGGAAACTGTATATCAGTATTGAAGTGAAACTGAATTACTCAATACATAGGCATATAAAACTTTAGTATTTAATCATTCATGTGGAGTAATGCAAAAAGCATTGACTTTGGATTAGAAAGACCTGGCTTCAGGTTCTTGTACTTGTATGAGGTTAGGTTTCCTATAAATAATAATTCCTGATTCATTTCCATTTTTGCATCATGATAAGGACTGAATGAAATCATTCAGCATATAAAAATACCTAGAAGTTAATCTACAGTGATATTATTGAAGTATTTTGGATTTGGAATCCTGATAAGAGCAAAAATATCTTAATGTCTGAAATGCCTCAATTGATTCAGCTTACCAAATCATCTAAATTGTTTTATGATTATTAACAGCCTTGACTAACTAAAAACTAGGCTCTGAAAATAGAGTGCCTAATGTTTAATGTAAGCTTTGTAATTGATTAAACATATGATCCTGGACAAATCACTTAAATATTGTGCTCCTCAGTCTCTGTATGTTGGGTGGAGATAATAATAATTACTACAGCAGAGTGGAAGTGTAAAGAACGTGGTTTAAAATTTTAGAACCAAATGTATGACTGTATATGCAATCCCCCAAACCATAAAACTGCCAAAATTAGCACAATGATTATTTAGGAAATGTCCTTAATAAATAATTTCCTTAAACAATAGGGCTGCCTAAGAATATTTTCACTGGACTGAAGATTTTAAGCAAATCCTACACCCACCACATTTATCTTTTCACGGTTGAAATTACTTATGATGTCATCTACAGTTCGCTTAAACATATTTCAAGTATGAAAAAAATAAGGAGAAAACTTTAATCATCCAAAGAGGAGTATAGTATAATTCAGATGGGTTCCCTATGAGCAGAAACTTTGTCTACTCATCTCAGCACTCCAAGCCATTGCTATCTGCACGGTAGGTATTCAGTGAATGGCTACTGAATTGAAACTGAGAGCCAAACTCTGTCTATATATGATAAAAGCAGAATGAAAAAGAAGTGAACTAGGAAGTCGTCTTCCATATCTCTCCACAGGATCCCCCATGAGAAGCTTAAAAAAAAGAGAGTGAAAAAAAGAAAAAAGCATCCTGTTTCGACACTGTAGAACATAAAAGAGCCAGAAACATCATGTACAAGTTTGAAACTGAGTGATACTTCATTAGAATATAATTAAAATACTGAATAAGTGATCTTTGAAGATATTTTCATTTTACCCTAGGGTTTCCAAATAAACACAAAAGATAGCTAATCAGGGAACATCCATATTATTTCCCTTTTCTACATAATAAATCCCTAATGTATAGTGAAACTAAAGAATTGTAACATTATCATTTTAAGTGAAGCAATCATAAAAAGAAAATTCCCTTGAGAACACAGAACGTTAATTGTAAAATCTTAATCATAAATAGTCTCCTTTTTAAAAATAAATGCAAACTCAAATATTTCATTGGAAAAAAGATTTTTAAAATATCGCCCTAGGAATAATAAAAGAGAAGAAATAGCATGTTTAATAAGAGAATGAAAGGGAACTGCTCACATATCATAGAAATTAAAAATGAGACTATGGGTTAAGCCGGCCACTAAGAGGTCATGCCTCATCACCCATTAGGTGCCTGCCACCCACTGGTGAGGTGATTTAATGCTTCAAAACTCTGAGCTCTGGAGGATTTAATCTGAGCTGCAAATAAGAAGCACTGACCAATGAGTAGAATCCATTAAATAGTACTTAACTTTGGTAAAAATTATTCTCCCAATACACAATTGGTTCTAAATGGTTCATCAATCATACAAATGTATATCTGGGGTTCATGCTGGGTTAAAAAAAAATTCCTAAGTAGTTACTCAAAGAATTTCAGTTACATTTATATCCATTTCTAACAGAAGTTACCTGCATATTCAATAAGTTGCATAATAACTAGTTTTAAACAAAATTTATTTAAAAAAATAATACTAGTGAAATTTATCTAGCATTATTCATTCATGGGCCTACTAGCAATTTGTGCATATTTGTATTAACAGTTTTCTTTCCTTAAGTGTTATTATAAAAGTAGTCAAATATTTCTTGCCAGAAACTTTTTAATTGGTTTCCAGTGTCCAGCAAGTAATGACCCATGTCACACTTTAGGATGTTTAAGTAATGATAATAAAATATATTTCACTATGTAAACACTTTTAAGACTATTAAAGTGCAACAAATAACAATCTTATATTATTTTGCATTTGTTCTAGTTCACTCAATTGATCTAAAGCATCCACAAATCAGGATTATGTCTTACACATCTTTGCATTTCCCACATGGTCTAGTAAAGTTCATGGTACATATAGATACTCATTAATCATTTGTTGGATTAAATTGAATGTGTGAATTATCAATCTTTTGAATATAACATTTATTATGGTATATATTAACAGCATTTCAGGAAATTCTGCATATAAAATTAATATTGTATTCGGAATCATTTTATAATTATAATTCGTTATTTTGGAAATGAGTACAATAAAGGCAATAACATAGATCAGGATGACAGAAGGTACTTCATATGTCATCTTGGCTACTTAAATTTTTATTGTTAATATAATTAATGTTCCACAAGCATTTCTTAGTATACCCATAAGACTTTAGCCAAAACAATCATTGCATATTTTTCAAGGTTGTAAAAATGCATTTAGTATCCAACCAGGAAGTTCCCGTTTTTTTAAGGCAGTATCACTACTTTTATGGGACTTAGACATTTAAAGACCCATAAGCCCGTTAGCCTCATTTGCCCAGTCCGCTTAGATGTTTCCACCTGATTCCTACTGTGAGCTTAAATGTCTCAATATATGAAGCCAAATTCTGCGTATGGGGGAGCTGTATGTAAAAACGGCCTTTGTTCAATATCACATTTTATTTTGCTGCCTTCTGCCTGATAATAGGCCTCCTCCCACCATTTTGTTTTTCAAGGAGGCCCAGACCATCACTCTGTTTTGTTTTCTGACTTCTGCAAACAAACCTGCTCTCTGAACCATGTCCACCTAGACCTGAGCTAACTGCATACTCTGCTGTACCCATACTGATTTTTCTGGAATTGATGATCACCAACTACTGTAATTCATGCAATCTCCAAGTCACTGTTCTATCAGCTGAAATCTCTACTATTCCCAAGGGTCGGAACGAAGAAAAGAAATTGAAGCTACACTGAGGTCAACTTTGTTTTGGAATATCAAAATGACTTTTCTGCTAATTAGATCTGTATCCTAATAAAGGGAAAATGAAAAAGATGTAGAACAAACTATAATAAAGCTTAACTCTTGTCATTTCTTATAACTGGTATATTGAAATACATAATGTCAAAATAGATGCATTTCGATATTGCAGAAGTGGTAAGGGAAAAGGAAATCTAGGAACTCTTTTTATTATGGAAGTATTATTTTACATGTTGATTCTTTCAATACAATTTTTTAATATATTAAATTGGTATTTGTTATTTATAATAGTACCATGGATTGTCATATATAAAGGAGTTAAAACATATAGCCAGTGAATCCTTTTTTGTTTTGTTCTTTTACAGTCACACATCATAAAACTATCTAAATCAATCTCCTGGAAAATTGGTAAAAAACAAACATTGTTCCAGAACTGTTATTTGGTATAGTAAGTTTCAGCCTAGAATAAAATTTTACTGAAACCATGAAGTTTTAGAATATGAAGGCAAACAGAAACAAGGCACAAAAATCTGGAAGCTCACTATTTGAAGGAAATTTTTCAGTGGTAGAATTTCAATTTTTAAACACCAGGGTTTTTTTTTTTAACTTCATATTAAGAATAAAACATCACAACTATCATTCCTATATTTGTAATCTCTTAATATGAATTATTAGAAAAAATATATCTCAATAAAACTGCCTAAAAACAAATTATTACCATACTAAAACTGTATTAAAATTAATAAGCTTGAATATGAAAATGTTTATTAATATGTATGGTAGATGAATATAAACTCCATGATATTTTCTATTTTCCAGTCTTCTTGTCTTTCCTAAAGTGTGTCCCTCTTCCTCAAAGTGTCCTCCTCAAGAAACCCTCCTAATGGAAACTCCTCTACTCCTTCATTTTATTAAACTTCTAAAGCTCTGAACAGACTTATGTAACACACCCATATCCCCACTATCTCTTCTGTAAGATAACATTTAAATTGTCTATTATGTAACACAAGGTCATTAAAGATAAGAACCATGTTTACTTTCCTAGTTTATTTTTCCAACCATCCTAAAAATGCCTCCTAGTTTAGAAAAACAAGAACTTTTTTTTTTTTTCTTTTCTTTAGGGCAAGCAATTCATACCTATTTACCCAATATGTAGATTCCCTCTGCATGTCCCCAGGTCATACTTATCTTTCAAGTTAATTCCCTCATCACTTCCTTGATGAACCCTTCCATGATGTCCCAATGAAAATGAAAGGTGAACAATCTTGTCCATTATTTACATGCCAATATGTACCACTTACCTGCTACATATTAATCTCCTGGGGTAGCACAACCATATATGAGACTGCCTCCTACCTCTCATTGTAACTAGCATAATACTCTGAATATAATTCTGATTCTCTCTGTTGACTAAATAAGTGAATGAATAAGTGAAAATGCAAATGAATAAATAAAATGACAGATGCATCTGGCAAATCATCTTGTAGAGTAAGAGAAGTAAGGAAAATATTCTCAAGACAAATGACATATTTTGACATGACAGTGACTTGAAAATTTTATGTTCTAACAGATTTCTTACACCTCATAAATTTTCAGTTTGTAATGTTTGAAATCTTTAAAAGGATTTTGCTGCCTTTTGTTTTTTAGATTCCAAATCTGTAAGCTAATTATTTCCATACTAATACAAAAATATCATTAGTAGACACCAAATTAAAAAAATTAAAGGATTAATATTTCTAAAACTCAAAACGAAACCCAATTTTCTAGGATCCTACATATTAACATAATTATAATTACTTAAATGAAATTTTAAAAATCTTAAAGATTGGTGTGTTGTCATCCTATATTTTATAGTGACCTACTGCTGCAAATATTCTAAATCTATGGAATAAGGCATTGCAAATTTACCGCTACTTTTGAAGATAGTAAGTGGCCTTATTTGACTCCTACTTTGACAATGTCATATGGAAAAAAGGACTTTGTAAAACCAAAGACCAGTAAACTTAAATCTTCTTACATATCTGTAGCTAATCATCTAGATATAATTATACCTACTGATTTTACAACATGGATTCACTTTTGAATGTAGGGTTGCATTACAGTGGCTTAAAGAGCAGAAAGTTATTTGTTAGGTAACAGTAAATGACTCCTTGAGGTCATTGGTAGAAGGTGGTATGCACCTCAGAAACTTGGGAGACCTGGGTTTCCATCTGCTGAGGGAAAAGGAGTCTGGGGAAGCATGTGTGAGAGGTGTTAATGGGTAAACCCTGGAAGCGCACGTATCACTTCAGGTTCCATTCCAAGCTCAGGCACATGACCGCACTGAACTTCAAGGGAGGCTGGAAAATACAGTCTAGTTGAGTGTGTGCCCAGGAAAAGGAGATGTTAGTGAGCAGTTATCAGTCTCTGCCATGCTACTGTAGATCTATTTGTACCATCACATTTATATGCACTAATGTTTCCATATAAAATTTAATGTAGATCTGTAGGAATGCTGGTAAACAGTAGGTGATAAAGTTTATCTAAAATAAAGAATCATGATTCTGGTATGTTTTGAGACAAATAATTTCTCTCAGGTTATTAAGAAAAAGAATTAAGAATCTATTATTCATTTATATGCATTCAACAATACTAACTTGGATTCTCCAAAGATGAAAGATCTATAGAGTTATAAAAATATAGAAATACCACTAGGGTTATTTTCTATTGACTGTTACCCTCTAAGCTCTGAGCATGACCCTAATTTTAGAAGAGGAGAGATAAGTTATTGCTCATAATCTGCTAAATTAAATTACAGATTATTTTAGAATAAAAGATGAGCCATTATTAAGCATGGGTTTTATTAACTATAAGTACGCCTTATATTTACTCACATAGTAAATGCATGATTCATTTCATTTTCATTCTGATATCAATTTGAAGTTAAATTTTCTATGTCAAAGAAAATAAATGGATTTGATTCTTCTTCAATTTGGAAGACAAAATGTTATAATTACTTTATACAATGACGGAATTCTTTAAAATATGAAATCTTCATTAGACAATTTTAACTACACTTTCAGTAAGACAACTGTTGGAAGAAAGAAATACTGCTACTACACACACACACACACACACACACACACAGACCACATGCATGTTAGCAGTAAATACTAATTTATCCTCTCTGACATTCTGTACAGTACTTTTTGAGAAAGAAGAAAAAGTCAGTCCAAGTCTGCAAACCATATACAATATGAAATACATATGTATATTTAAATTTGGAAATGTTTTCACTGAAAAAGAGAATATTGGGAATAGACAGAATGGTGGCTGGCACATGGATGGGAGATTATATTTATCCTTCTCAAATCCATTGAATCATAGGAGCTGATTTGGGTGTAATAAAAGGAATATATTTATATTTATTAAGCTGATTTGGGTTTAATAAAGGGAACACCTTTATGTTTATTAACCTCTTTAAAATTGTATTTGGTTCACGATGAGGCAGTGATTTCTTGTCCCAAAAGTTGTTCAAGTATCACTACCTAGTCTTCTGCCAGGAATGTTTAAGCATTTTCTGTTATTGCAGGAGGATGTGCCATAAGTGACTTTCAAAGTCCCTTCTAGTTACTCCATGATCTATCTTTGAAATTCATTTAGGAGAACACTATATATCTTATGTCCTTCAATCAAGAATCACTAATTCAGTAGTATGTAATATTCTATCTAGATGTACGTTTTCACCTGTTAAAAAACTTTGTTGGTGGATTTTTAAGGTGTGTTCAAATAATGACTTATACCTTAATTTTATCAATGGAATTATTCATTAATATTTCTAAGTCATTTGATGTGAATTGTACTTTGTGTTCCATATATAGCTGGATTATATGCTAAAATACTGTCACATAAATAAATGATTCAGTAAGAATTACACATATAATCAAGTGTTCCATACTTTCATATTTATAAAATTAGTAAACATATACTCAGAATTGTGTCAGCTTCTCCTGGGGTTTAGTATTCTCATTAAAAGAATGCAAAGTATTTAGGGAGAGCTACACAAAGTCATGAAGAAGCATACAAATATATCTAGCTGAGATAAGGCAAAATCCTAAACGACCAAACCTATTTTGGAATAACTGGAAAAAGAGTACTGCATTTGTGTGTATAAAAATTGCTATATATAGAACATCTTTTACATCAGATGATTCCCTTTCCCCAGTATTATCTTGCCTGAATAAAAATTAGAGGCATTTCCTCTCCATCAATATTGTATCTCTCTCTTCAACATGCTTGAGTGAAGGAGAAAAGAACATACTTTTTGTCATATGGCATGAGAATGTAACAGAAGGTTAGTTTATAAATGCTGATCTAAAATGCCAAAAGATTCAAATATCTGCTTACTTGCTGTGCTGGTTTGTATATATTATGTCCCCCAGAAAAAGCCATATTCTTTCATGCAATCTTGTGGGGGCTAGACGTATTAGTGTGGATTAGGCTGGAACCTATTGGTTCAGTATTTACATGGAGGTGTGGCCACGCCCATTCAGCGTGGGCCTTGATTAGTTTATTAGAGCCTTACATAAGCTCAGACAGAAGGAGCTCGCTGCTGTAGCTGAGACAGAAATTTTGAAGACGGCTGTTGGAAGCTGATGCAGACATTTTGGAGAATGCCATTTTGAAATGCAAACTAGGAGCAAGCAGATGCCAGCCACATGTTTTCTCAGCTAACGGAGGTTTTCGGACACCATTGGCCATCCTCCAGCGAAGGTACCTGATTGTTGATGCGCTACCTTGGAGACACCTTATGGCCTTAAGACTGTAACTGTGTAACCAAATAACCCCCCTTTTATAAAAGCCAATCCATTTCTGGTGTTTTGCATTCCAACAGCATTAGCAAACTAGAACACTTGCTATACCCTGAATTTGAGGAAAAATATCAAACATACCATCACTAGCAGTAATATGTCCATATAAACTTGTTCTGTAAATAAAGTGGGAAAGTCCAACTTTACCAACTTTCAACTTCAGAATTGTCTTTAAGCACTTAATTAAGGTTAAATGATTTATGAACATAAAATGTTAATTATGATTTATCGCATATCAAATACTGATATATATGCAGCTATATTCTAATTTGGTTAATAAAGACTATTTACTAGCAGCTTCTTCCTGATATGAACAAAAACAAATGTATTTAATATGTATTATATGTGTTCTATATCTATTATGAGTGGTTATGTGAGGGAAGATTGATAATACATTATTATCAAAATGATAGAAGTACAAAATTCTGACAAACATTTTCAAGGACCTTAGTTAGGCCAAAACTTCCCTCCCCATCTCCTACAAATAAAAGTTCATGAATATTTTGTTTGCTTCTTCAAAACAGTATTTCCCCAGTTGTATGACAATTTATATCTTTTTTTCTTTGAAAAAAAAAATATCTTACAGCATTTGATACAGGTCACAGATAGATACAGCTCACTATTTGGATTCTAGAACAAGAGAATTACTTGGTATTTGAACTGGACAGCTTTTGTAATTCCTCATTCTTTCCCACACCTACAGTATATTAGTCTCCTCATAGACATACGAAATTCATTTTTTACATCTAACCATAAAACCACCATATGTAGCCATGTGGTGTAACTCTCAAAGAGCATTTATATCAAAGAGACAAGAAAATTATATGTCATGCTATTATGGAAATGCATACACAAAGGTATACTGAGAATGAAAAACAGCTGTCTTCATTAGATAGAGAAATCAGCTCACGGTATTTGTAATTTTGTAACTTTCCAGGGCCTCATATTCTATGAAAGCCTTCAGTTAGTATTTGAAAAATAGGAGGGAAATATGACTACAGAATATTTTGTGCACATTTCTAATGATACAAATGTCACATTTCCTACATACTGAAATTTGGTTTAAATTTTTCACAGTTCTGTCATCCTTGTGGGGATAAGATACTTATTAGGTGAAGTGAATAACTTTTTAATTGGCACATGAACTTTGAAAATCTTGGGGCAAGACATTCGTTTAAGGGAATCATTTTCTGTTTATTTTTCATTTTTATATTTTCAAACTTCAGACACAACATAAAAGAGAAAAGACATCAAAATAACACAGATTTCATTAAAAAAACAATCCATAGCTTTCTATGATATATGTTTAGTATTTTATCTCTGGCAATACATGTTTGTGACTGAAAAGTATAGCCACTTAATCTTGATCTTATTTCCTTTAGTGAATTCCTCCATTTAACCCTTCTTTCCCATTATGGAAGATAGGATCAGGTACTTGCCTAGGAAATAAATACTGAAAAATCAGCAAGTCAATGTTGCTAATGAATATTGTTTCTAAAGTATATATTGAATAAATGGAACATTAAATGGGAATGTGGTAAATCTTGGAGCAATAAAAAAAAAGAAAAAAAATCACAATTTATTCTGGAGAATTAGAATGATCACATGGTATCTAATAATCAGTTGAAACATTCCCTATACTGTTTGTATTTTTGCTCTTTTCATAATTTGATCTTTCTTTATCTTAATTATCTTGATTGTTTTTTTTTAAATTCTAGTTAATATTAAATTATATGCTCACTTTCAGAAGTTGTCAATGTGTAAAAATGTGTGACATTCAAATTTGGATTATAACAAATGTTAGGAAAAGGCAGATAAATTAAGTGATCATAAAAACAACCAACATATCTTAACCTATTACTGCAATGAAAATACCAAGTTTTAGAAAATCGAAGTGTTTACTTTATATAATACATGCATACTATATATACCATATAGTGTTTTATATATATGTATACAATTATTTTTATTTATCTAAATTTATATAAATAAATATAATATATAAATAAAATAAATACAAAATAAATTTTAATTTATATAAATATTGTATGTATCTAAATATTTATTTATTTACATGAAAGAGGGTATTTAAGATAAAGTAGGACAAAAATCCAATATGCATCTAAAATGACTTAAGCTGTGAAACCTAGGATGCATGAGGAGTGACTGATGAAATCTAATTTGATAAGATGCTTTTATGAATGAGTATATAAAGGGTCTTTTTTCAGTAATTCATGCAAGTAATGCTCTAAAACTTACTGAAAAAGATGAGAAAAATACATCAAATTAGACACATCAACTGAAATCTGCAATAAAAAAGCACCTTGTGTTTTATTGTATTAAATACAATAGTTCAGCTGGAACCTTGAATTTCTTTGAATCTAGGTTGAAATGAGATCTACTGTGGAGGTAGCTTCTGAAACCCAGAGAGAAGGCACTGAACACACATTACTCTTGCTAATTCTGAAGAGGAAAATCTGTAGTGTGATATCTACTGCTTCAAAGTCTACTGTATTTGCTGACTCCACAGCTTCCATATGAAGACTTAGATCTGGACTTCTGGGCTTTGAGCTTCACTTGGCCTTGATACTGAGGTAGTCTAACAACCAGCCTACACTGTGGAAAAGATGCTGGTTCTCCTTTAGAAAGTTTTTCTGAGACAATGAGGACTTTATGAGAGGAAAGAGTATTTAAAATAACCATCCAATATAGGAGAGAATAAAGAAAATGCATTTTAGAAATAATCTGCCACAAAATTATATTACCTTTGTGCATTCTGCAGCACATTTAGAGCAGCCCCACCATGCAACTATTTTCTGGGATTTACCCAGTAGGTCAAAAATTAGGCTCAAATCAAGTCACTGAAAGCAAAGCAGGTGATTGCTAAAGAACTAGAAGACCACCTAAGTACATATTGAATAGAGCAGCAGTAGATAGACTTAATGCCTCATCAAGCTATTGTCACACAAATGCAGTCATCCCATGGAAGAAAGCTCATACTATAGCAATAATGGAAATAATAATAATAATAGTAATAAAGTGATGATGGTGATGATAAGGATGACGATGATGACAAGGACAATGTTACTCATTGCTAGCATTTATGGAGTATTCACTAACTGGCAAGACATTTGATAAGTGCTTTACGTGGATGTATCACCTTTTAGCCTTATAATAGCCCAATGTGACAGATTCCAGTATTCCATCTTCTAAAGATGAGGAAACTAAATGCCAGAGAAGTTTAGAAACTTGCCCAAAGTCACAGAGCAAATAAATAGCACAGCTGGGATAGGGATCCAAAGAGTCTGACTCTGGGCCCTCTAATCTCTTTAATAGTACATTCAAGTTACTTCCTAATTAATAATTACTAATGCTGATATTCAATCTCAGTAAAATTTTGAAGGTTTTCCTATTAAATAAATCTGATGGAACTAAATTTAAAAACAATTAATGACCCCCCCCCCCCAAAACAAAAAGGGTAACTCTTTGTCTGTGGACCTAATTCAAATTTACCAAGAGAAAAATACTAAATAAGTTCTACTTTTTGAAACAACCAGAGTTCTGTTCCCACCGAGCCCCAGAGGTTTTTTATAATAATAATGAGTTAAGGACTATAAAAGCAATAGCTTGCCATGAAAGTGGATCTGCACGTGGCAGTGGCATGTTGTATTCGAGGAGATTCAGCATTTACAAGTAAAGTGCAGGCAGGAGATGAAGAGAAAGAGCTTCGTTAGATGGGAAGAGATGTGGTAATAATGTACCCTGGGCATTGCAGTGGTTTTAAACTCCGTGGGAGTATCTGAGCTCTAAGATAAGTTAAGACAGTTAAGATTCCATCTAATATCTATAGGATCACCTGTGATTAAACAAGCTAGAAATTGGGGGTTGTGCTAGGAGCTAACACATTTATCTACCATTCAATTTTAGAATAAGAAGGGGATTTGAGATAATGCGCACATCTTGAATCTTATCATACCTAAGGTCTGGGAAGATCTCTCCTCATTAAAGTGTGAATTTGGCTACGCTGGCTAGTTTTCTGCTGCCATTCCCACCAAAAATAAATATTTTTCACATTCTACAGTTAAACCTGTGAGGCTACTTGTCCTAGAAACCTCTTATTTTATATGAAGTCACGTTACTAGATTTAGTCACTGGAATGTGAATAAACTGATAACTTTTTGCTTTGTTGCTGAGCCTTTAAGAAGTGGACAGAATTTCTCAATTTTCTCTTTTCCCTTCCTCAATCCAGATGTGGAGTCTTCCAAGCCTTGAGGGGTTGGAAATACTACAAATTTGAAGAAGCCTGAACCTCCACTTAGTGAAAAAAGCCATCAGATGATAGAAGCCTTTGCACCAAGCACTATTTAGAATTAAATTCTATTGTCTTAAATTCCTGAAATTTGGTAGTTTGTTAACGAAGCAAGCATTACCATATCTAGCAAATAATTAAAATAAAATAAAAATATTATTTGTCTTATTAAAAATATTCTAGATCAAAAGAAAAGGAATATCAGACTAAACAATTACTATGAGATTTACCACAGGAACCAGAAAAAAAATAGCAAAATGTTTAGAACCCTCAATAGCTTGCAAGACTATGCAGTCTCTATTAAAAATGGGCAGGCCTTTTGCGGGCAGCTACGGGTCTCTGGACTGTGCCCTGAGAGTGGAAGTTATATACTCTTCTGTCTTCCACTTCCTGTAACAATCAATAAAGACTCTGTGCATGTGAAAAAAAAAAGGGCAGAAAGACACATAGATAAAATCATCTATCTGAAATGAAAAGAAAACAGGATACAATAACAAGTAAAGAAGATAGATAAAATATACAAAAGAATTCAAGTCCAAATTAAAAGCAGTAAAAGCCACATAAATGCAGTGAAAAACAAAACAACATAGATAACCAACTTGAGATCTCACAGAAGGATGAACCTGAGATCTCACAGAGTTCAAAAGAATATATAATTCAATCAAAAAGTAAATCAAGATTATATACATAAATGTGTATATATATGTAAAATTATAGGAATTATTAGTGTTACTGAGAAAAATAATATATAGCAACTATAACTTAAGTCATATTCTATGGCTAAAAATAATGTGAGTTTTCTTTCTAAAGTTATTAAGTGCCTGAAAACAAAGGCACAATGTCAGAACTTTTGAGGAGGAAAGGCTATAAGGAAAAAATAAATTACACCCAACCAATTTCACTTTCATATGCCATTGCAAGAGAAACAAAATTCGATATGTAAGTTCTCAGAAAAATATGATTTATATAGTTTTGTAAGAAAATCATTTGAAAATAGTTTCCTGCAGAAAGGAAGAAAATCAAGATAATTTGTAAATTATAGGGAAGTGTTTACATAGTGGATTAATCGTGGTCTGTCCCTCCTAGTGGAAATCATTTCAATTTTAACCAAGATTTATGCACAAAAACATTCATCATAGCATTACTTATAATAATGAAAAAATATAAATGAACTTAAAATCCAATATTAGAAAACAACCTTTGTGATGGAATATTAGGAAGTCTTCATATTATAAACATGAAGACATTTAACCTAGGAAAATGATATAACCCTAATTGAAAACAGAAGGATGCAAAATTAATCCAGTATGATGTCACTTCTTTGATAAAATAGAAAAATACCTATTGGAGTGCTGGAATTTGTAATGTTTTTTTCCCTTCTCCTTTACAATTTCTAGATTTTCTTATTTCCATAAACTATATATAATACATTATGTCTATCTTAAAAACATTAAAACTTGAGAAAATTTATAATAAAATAGAAAATTATTTTTGGTACTTTATTATATGCCTATCAAAATTGAATATTTGCTAATATAGAATGGTTTCATTTATTTGAACTACCTTTTAGCAATAAACATACCATAAATGTTCTGAGTAAAATGTGGAACTAAGACAGTGTGGGAAATAAAAGAAACATAAAAAGAAAGCTGTGATTTTCATATTGATCATATTAAAATCTTCTTACATTTGCCACTTCACCATTTTTATTATGTTCAAATTCAGATATCAATTCTCCCAACCAAGAAACAACTTTATTTTTAAAATTCCCACATAAAATAAGCATGATTTGAAATTTGAAAGAGTGTACTACATAAGAGATGTTTTAGCACTAATTATTCCATGAGTTTATATGTTAAAAATAATAAAATTCACTACACATGGTTTTTATGTTACCAAAATATATATAGAAATGTAGTTTCCCTCTGTTTTGACAAAGAAAATCCAGATATTTTGCCAACTTTACAATTTCATCTAAGTAATGTTTTTTTAAAAACAAAACACCTGTATATTCTGAAGGCTTTGGCAGAAGCATATAAAAAGATGTTAAATGCTCACATATGCACTAGAGAACAATATATTATCAAAAAAATACTTCCATAATAAAAAGTATATAATCAATATGTGGCTTGTGTATTTCTTTATGAGGATGATGAAGAAACAAATAGGAGGATACAACAAATGTGACAGTCTTGAGTGATGACATAATACCCTCTCGTCTGTGAGGATGACACAAAACAGCAAAGGACACAACACTGTCAGTCTTGTTGTTTATCTTCTATCTGAGACTAATAAAAGAAGGGAGGTGATTGACAGCCGATAGACACAAACACTGTCTTAGACACACAGTTGTTACCTTTTATACATATGTAAAAGAATCATGTTAATGGTTTTAGAGATGTCTTACTTCTCTAACTTTCTAACAGATGCTGTCTTTATCTAATATATCTATATATATATTTAAGGGAATTTATAGTTTCATTATATGAAACGTCATACATAATCTCTCTTAGAAACCACTGCTTCTCGATGTACTATCCATATAGATTATTAGATTATGTAAGTGTTTGTGTATGTATGTGTGTGTGTGTATGTGTACACACATGAATTTATATGTTCAGGCAGAGAGAATAGGAGAATCTTAGTGAAAGAATGCAAAGAGAAATACAGACCAATTGGCAAAGACTGAAAAACAAGAGAGAAAAGAGAACACCCAGAATGTAGATTTTTTTCTTCATACATATTTCTACCAAATACATAAATTATTAATTAAAACATTCCTTCAAAACCCTGAATATGTATAGAGGAAGTTCCGAAGAAGTAGTAAGTGCCTGTGCTGATTGTTAAGAGCTTGCAATTTATTTGGAGGAGATTAAACATACAGATTTAACATACGCAAGAGATAATTGCAGAGACACATGAAAACAAGTGAATGATAATGTGGGGTAAAATACATAAATCAGAGCTACGGATACAGAGTAATTTAATAAGGATGGAATGAGTCAAGAAAACAGTTTTAAAAACTTTGATTATGCCATGGACTGGTAGAGATAGTCAGAGGAGTTTAAAGGTCAGAGAATTTGCCCTCGCAGAAGGAAAGATGGACTCAGGGACAGCGAAGCTAGGCCCAGTAAAGAAATACGTATTTCTACATAGCAAATGCATTCTGGCTCCTTCCCATCCTATTTTGTCCTTCTCAGCAAAATATAAATAGGCACCTGTAAGTCTGCAGAAACTGCACACTTCCAAGTCTCTGTTCTCACAGCATCCTCCGTGTCTAAAGTCCCCTGAAAAACCTCGCTGGTCCAAACACCATTTATTTGTGAGGATATCTCTTTCACTGAACTTTGCATGGAAATCATGCTCCTCACCTTCATTGAGAGATAATGTTCCCATTTCTTTGGATGTTTTAAATATAGTTTCTCATTTGGGATTTAGCAATCTCTATGATGTGTTATAGTCCTCTATTTGATATTGTTTTTATTGTAATTTAAGTTCCTTAAGGGTAGTACTGTGTAAGTACCTGTTTCATCTGTGTTCACTTCGCAGTTTAACCCAAAGTCATGAAACAAATAGATAATGTCTATAATCAGAAAGTTTGATGCTAATATTTCCATTTGGTTGATTGTTGCAGAAATAAACTACCTAGCACAGGACATGGTTCCTAGTATGCACAGTTCTTTCCACATCCAACCTCAAAATTTTTAAAAATGTTTTCCCTGCAAATATCACTATTGTTCACTATGAAGCTGTTTGTATCTCGTTTTATATTTTAGCATCAAAAATATATCCCTTCAAGATAAACTGGTTCAGATGTACCAAGGCTTCCAGTTCAGATGGTGTAAGGGTTCATAATCTAACCCGACCCATTTGTTCCAAACACATAATAATAATAGTAAAAACATAAAGGAAAAAAAAAAAAAACAGATATACAAACCAGCCCTCCAAATAAAATTCACAGTTCTGTGAAGAAGTGAAGAGCCAAATAACAAAGTGGAAAGTGGTTCTGAAGCTGCAGGCCTGCTTAGCTCCAGATTTTGAGTTTGTTCCTGTGGGGTAAAAGGGATTTAAGTGTCCCTAACCAGAAACAGAGTCAGGAACAGGATCTTTTTGAAGCTGTGGACTGGCATGGCCAAGTCTCCTCAACTCTCTGATGTATGCTAAAAATAAAAACTTATCACCACCTGGGCTTTGGCTTTTAACAACCTGCAGGTCTAAGGCAGTGAGGACACAGACATAGAGCTGTAATCAAGAACTGACAAAGCCGACTCTAACCAGATCAGTAGTCTCTGAAATGCCACAAGGAAAGTGGTTCTGGGCTGGGGGTCTAGTTGCTGAGAGAAGGTGACAGTAAAAACTCCAGACAGGGAAGAGTGAGCATTAAAGGTCAAAGAATTTGCCCTTGCAGAAGGAAAGAAGGACTCAGGAACAGGGAAGCTAGGCCCAGTAAAGGACTATGAATGTCTACATTATAAATATATTCTGGCTCCTGCCCATCCTGTTTTGTCCTTCTCAGCTAAATGTAAATAGGCACCTGTAATAAAAAGAGGGGGATTAAAAAGAAGGAGGGAGACAGGAGAAACAAACAAACAAACAAACAAATAAAAAAAGTCCCCAATTCCAGTGAGAATACAAATTAAAATTGTATACAAATAATATGAGGTATCAGTATGACAAAGAATGTAAAGTGAGTATGTTTAAGATATTCCAAATAATAAAGGAATGAAATTCCAAAACAAAAAGACGCAGAAATGAAACAAACACAAGTTAATATGAAAATAAAGTATTTTTAATTTTATTAGAAAGTACAGTCACTGAAATTAAAAATATAATTAGCAAATGTATAGCTATTATTGAGGAATCAGCAGCAAAAAGCTCAGAAAGACAAAGATAAAAAAATACATGATAACAGATGAGCTACCTAGAGGCTAAGTTGAGAGCCTCCAGCATATATCTAATAGGATATCTGGAAGAATTGAAAGATAGAGTGGTATTATTAGAACAGAAAATTGGTGAAACTTATCCAGAACTGAAGACATTTTTTAGAAAGAAAAATTACAGGCCAATTTCATGAACATACATGCAAAAAATACAAAACAAAATATTTAGCAAACAGAATGATGTGGTTTATACAAAGGATAATATACCACAGCTGATTTTGTTTTTTGTTTAGCAATCCATGGTTGTTTTAACTTGAGAAAACCAAAACAGTTTTCCACACCAACAAAATAAAGGAGGAAAAGCCCATAATTATCTCAAAATATGTGTAAAATGTATTTTATAAAATTAATAATATACATGATAAATCTTTTTTAAAACTTCAATTAGAAGGGAACTGATCATTTTAATTCCCATTTTGATCACGCTGTCAGTTCCTTGACTTCATCTCCTCCAAAGAGCTTATCTTCCTCCCTGAGTGACTCTCTGTATAATGTGTTCTTCACCTTGTCATTACCCATATACAAGCAATATATGTGGCTCTTCCATCTTCCAAATATTCTACCTACCACCAACTCCCAACTCCACAGCCCACTCCTTCTAGGACTACTTTAATCCAACTTTCAATCCACTGTTCCCATCAAACTTTCACTGGCTCTCAATCTATTCATGCCTTATCTTCCTACCCTATTCAATTCAAATTTTATGGTCAGTTATTAAAATGTATTCACTCAATAAATAATTAGTGTCAAAGTACTGCTTTGGGTACTGTGAAGATTTGAAACTATATGTACACCTCAAAACATGTTCTTAAATCTAATCCATTCCTGTGGGTGTGGATCCATTGTATGTAGGAACTTTTGATGAGGCAACTTCAGTTCAGAAGATGTGGTCCATCTCAATCAGGATGGGTCTTAATCCTATTACTGGTATCTTTTGTAAGAGGAGTGAAATTCAGACACACACACAGAGAAAGCCAGAGGAAGCAAAATGCTGGAAAGCAACAGAACTTGAAGAGAAGACAGAGATGAGGAGATGCCACCTGGTGTCCTGCCATGTGACAGAGGAACCAAGGATTGCTGGCAGCCAGCCCCAGAATGCCACAGTCTTGGAGAGAAAGTTTGCCTTGATGATGCCTTGCTTTGGACTTTCATTTGATCTCAAAACTATAAGCTAATACATCCCCACTTTTTATGTCAACCTATTTCAGGTTATTTCTTGAGCCATCTAGAAAACTAAAACAGATACTTGGTAAACCAAGATCACTACTATGCCTTCATCCTCAACTTCCTTGACCCTTGTTACTTCAACATCTTCACAAGACACATTCAGGTTAAATAGAATCCAGTCTACTTTCCTACTCCATGCCTGTACCCTACATCTAAAATCATCTTGTATTAGCTCATGGGTTAGATGCCATCTATTTGCTGACAACTTCCCGTCTGGGACAACTTCATGGACAACTTCAGTTTGGGCCTTCTCCCTCAACTCATAATCTATATTCTACCTGAAAGTCTAATAAGCAGCTCAAAGTTAACATGTCCAAAGCTGAGTTCTTGATTGCATTGCCTGCCGCAAAGCAGCTTCTTCAGTCTTCCACCTCTCAGTTAATAGCAACTCCAGTCATCCAGTTGCTTTGGTAACATCTTGGGAGTTTTCCTTATGCCTTGATTTTTCACCCAAAGGGTGGCAAGTCTGTTAGCAAATGCTGGCAGATTCACATTCAAAATGTGTCCCAAATTTCACCAATTCTTGCTCTCCTCCACTGATTTCACTCTGGACTAATAAATGCTGATATCTTACCTGGATTACTGAAATAGCCTTTCAAAGCCCCTCACCGATTCCACTCTTACCCCTGTAGTCTATTGTCAACACAACAGCCTAAGGAATCTTATTAAACATAAGTCACAGGATGTTGCTGCTCTGCTCAAAACTCTTCGATGGTTCCCATTGCATCCAGAGTAAAATTATGTCTTTATTCTGTTCGTCAAAACCCTCTCAAAGTGGCCTCTTGCTTCTCTGAGTTCAAATCTTGCTACTCTATTCTTATTTATTCAGCAGCCTCCTTCACTTCTTCCATGTCTTTCCAAAGCTCTTCCCCAAGATAATACAGGACTAACTCCTTCATTCCCTTCAGATCTTTACTCAAAATCTTCCTTCTCAGTAAGGGCTTGCCTAGCAACCATTTCTAAAATTTCAACCCTCTCCCCACCATTTCACATCCACTTCACCTGCTCTATTTTTTTTTCTGTAACATTAATCTCAGACAATTATTCATCCTTTTAAATTTCCTAAGTTTCTGTACATCCTCAGTATCTAGAGCAGCACTAAACACAGAGGAAGTGCCCATATGTAATTGATAACTGAACAAATAAAAGAATAAAATGCCCAAAAGCACACAGCTCTTCTAGAAGATATTCTAAGAAGAATCATTTTATAAGTTCAAAATATTGGAGGCATTTATAAACAAAACCCCCAAACCAGAAACAATGGAGGAGACCACTGATAAATCTGACTACATTAAACAATATAAGCTCAGTTCAACCAAAGACACCTTAAAAGTTGTAAGTGACAAGGTACCAGTTGGGATATCACCAAACCATATAACAGACAAAGTATTAGTATCCATAATATGTAAAAACAAATGCATCAGAAAAAGACAAATGCTCTAAGAAAACTGAGCAAAGGATATGAACAAGTAAGAATGAAAAATAGAAAAACTAAAATTTGTAGGAAAAACTCTTCAAACTTACTCATAGAAAAACCAATTTGGGATTGACATTAATATAAAAGTCTGACAATATAAAAAAGCAATAGCAAAGAAACGAAGTCATAGGATTATCATACATTAATAGGAGTATAAATTGAAATACATACTTTAGAGAACAATGAGTGAATTTCTAGAAAACTTGGAGACATTGTTATTTTTAACTCAACTATTCCAACTACAAGTAGATAAGCTAGAGAAACTCTATTTGCATGTACAAGAACGTTCCTTATAATACTGTTTGCAAATGTGCATAAAATCTCTACAAAGAACTGTTACATACTTTATGCTATTTTTCTATAATTCAACAGCACCTGGAAGTGAAATTAAATAAACGAAAACACAGATTTAATGTAGATAAATTTCAAACACAATGCTAATTGAGAAACAAAGTTTCTGATAGATATATAGATAATATGTTTTTATTTTTATAAGTTTTTATAAGTTTGAAAAATAGAAAGTAATATAATTGGTTGATACAAACACATGAGGTAACAATAGAAAACATATACGGAAATGGTAAGTACCAAGATAGGAACTTTAGCTATCTCCATTAGAATGAAAATAACATGGTTTGGAATGGGGAAACAAGGGACTTCATTTCATTCTGCAATTTTTTTTTAATCCCCTTATGTAAAATCTGAAGGAAATATTGAAAAACAGCATAATTTTTATGATGCTGGATAGTGGAAACTCTGATGTTTATTATATGATTTACTCTACTCTTTTCTATTTTTCAAAAATATACAAAGAACAAAAAGTATTTAAGAAATTATATTATCTAAAATAATCCATCATTGATTTGTCTTCTCAGATCTGCATTTTACTTGTTCAATATGGGATGAATTCTTTTAAAAAACTAAAAGCAATATTTAGGATAAAGTAATTAAGAAAACTTCATCTGAGTTAAAAAAATGATCAAGAAAAAGAGGAAAAATTGGTTCTCATTCATTGAAAAAGCAAGTAAATTATAAATATATATGAATGTTGCCTTATAATCAATATAATCTTTAAACTGTAGCTTGAGATCCACTATCTGCTTTCCATAAAGTTAAAAGCTAGTGTAACTCCTATGTGTCAATTAGATTCACTGAAAATAAAAATTACTTAAAGCAGAAAAAAATGTCACTAAGATTATTCCAGATAAAATAACAGGAATGTAAATTTACATTACTTTCTTGTTGAAAACTAATATTACCAGTACTGCCCACATGTAGACTGTGTAGCTGCAAGCTGTAACATGAGATCAATTAGCATGATTCATAGGAATTGACCTGGAATAAGCAAGAGCAATGAAGAGACAGTCAAACAAAAGAGTGACTGTGTGCTCCAGCTTCCATGTTATCAGTCCTGTCTCTCTGCAAAATAACGTAGTTCTTGTGTCCATAGAAGTGTGATGGAAACCAATTATCTGTGAAACAGTCTAAGGATGAGTCTGAGTATATTAAGGGGAAAAACACAGACGACAAATAAGGGCTGACTTTTATGGAAATATATCTCAGTTATCTGTGGATGAGAAACATTTTCTAAGCTTCAATGTTCTGTGGAAAGTATACAATATTAAGGTGTCAAATTATTTAGAAATATTGAATTAGGTAGACAGTATGTACTGGTTTAATTAATTATAATTATATTTTCTTTGTAGCATTCAGATATAAATAGCAATACAGTAATTAGAAAGAGAATAAGAAGAATCTTAATGGTGAGAACCACAAAGCTTAGTCTCTTAAACTAAATAAAATGGTAAAAGCAAAGTCACTGAAATAGCATGAGACATCATTAGCCAAAGAAATTTTGAGAATAAAATATATGGGATCATTATCAGAGTTGTTTCTCTGACTAAAGTGAAAATAGCCCTGACAAGCAATTAATAACTTACATGACCATTTTTGTTTTTGCTATTTATTAAATAAAAATTACTGCAGGTGTGGAGCATGGACTAGATTTAGCAGACATGCCAAAATGGGGTGATGTTTAAAAGGTGAATACCCATATTTTCAGTAATATGATAAAGCATGTTATATTAAATTTTCTTTCAAGTTATTTTTACTTATTTATTAGATGATCAGCTTTGAATTATTCACACTTATTGGAGGAATTATAAATTATAGCAAAAGCTGAACATTCTACCCACCCAATTTATTTTCAGATGGATGAGTGGATGGACTGTATGTTTCTTATTCATTATTATACTCTGGCACCTGATAAATAAATATTTGTTAAATTGAATTCCTCTTGTTACAATCACCATTGAAAAATATCTAATAGTAAAATATAGGGGAAAGTGCTTGAGAATATGTAACAATTTCCTCAAGAATTTCTATTTCCAGTCTGTACATATAGCCTGAACTCTGGAAAGATATACAGCTGCCTACTCAACATCTCCACTCTAAGGCTTAATAGGCATCTCCAATTTAACATGTTCAAAATTGAAGTCTTGATCTTTCTTCCCAAATGTGCCCTTCCAGGAAACTTCCCTATTTCATTTTATACCAACACCATCCTTGGTCAGCCTTAAGCCATGAAATTATCCTTAACCCCTCTCTTGCTCTCACATCTCACATGTAAGAGTCAACAAATGCTTTTTGCTCTATTTCCAATTACATGTCAGGAATTTGGCCACCACTCTCTCCTGCTGCTACTAATACGCTAATGCAAACCACAAACATCCATCACCTGGAGTTTTGAAAGGGATTTCTAAACTAGCCTATTTTCTTACCTCTTACAGTCCATTCTTAAAACAGCAGCCAGAGTGGTCCTCCCAAAATCAGTTCATGCTGTTCTTATGCTCAGATCCCCCCACCAAAGGTTTACGATCTTACTCAAAGTAAAACCCCAAAGTCTTACAATAGTGTACCAGGCTCTACACAATCTCCCCACCCCATACCATTACTTCTGTGACTTATATAGCACTACTCACCCTCTAGTTCATGCTTCTCCAGTCACACTGGCCTTGTTGCTGATTATAAAACACAGCAGATATGGGCCCATCTCAGACCTTTTAACCTCATTGTTCTCCTTGACAGTGATGTGTCCCTGCCCCCACCACATATCCACAAAGTGAGCATCCTCACTTCCTTCAGGACTTGACTGACCATCTTATTTTAAAATGATATCCCCCCAAAACTATCTAGTGCTCTTACCTGCTTTACTTTTCCTCATAGAACATATCTGCATCTAACATAATATAAATGTTACTTATTTATCTTATTATCTGATACCTTTACTACTTTGTAACCTCCATGAGGGCCAAGATTTTGTTATTTTTGCTCCCTCTGTACCTCAACCCTCCAGAAGAGTACATGGTACACAATAGGTGCTCTAGAAATAGTTTTGAATGAATGAATGCATTTGTTAATAAAAATGTGAATATTACCCACATCACAACCAAAACCAGCTCAACATATAATAATAGGTAAAATATCCACTCAAATATGAATAAAAATAATGTTTGGAAATAAGATATGTTTTCAAAATTTAATACATGAGTTACAATGTTCTTGAATGGAAAGAATGAATATCATAAAGATTCCTAATTAATTCATAGGTTTAACACAATTCCAACAAAAATCCTGCTGGTTTTTATTCATAAAAAACACACAAATAAGAATAACGTAAAAGCTGATAACTAATACAAAGCAAATGTTTAAGGTCCTGGGAGGGCATTTAATATGGGAATTGCTCTAGCAAGGGAGGTCAGGAAAAGCACTCCTGAAGAAGTGATGCTTCAATTTAGACCCGGATAAGGAAGATTTGGAGTCAAAAAGGTGAAAGGGTTTGAGAGTAGAGGATGAGTGCCTAATGAGATGAATTTGCAAGAATATTCATTGACACTGGAAAGTGTTGATGCTATTTGAAAAGGAAGAATATGACCTGAGTATGATTCTGATTATGTTTACATGTAGAAAGACATACAGAAAATGTCAACAGGGTCTGTATCTGAGTGATGGAATTGTGAATGAAGCTTATTTCCTTTTTCACCATTTTTATATTTCTCAACTGCAATGAGCATATTTTGTTTTTACACTAAAAATGTTGCAAAACGGAAAAAGTAAAGTCTGACTTACTAAAGCTTTTTGGCTGGTTATTCAAATGCAACCTTCAGTTCTTAAGAATTGGATAAAACTGTAGCTAACAATGAGTTAAACTCATTCCTTTGGTGTATCCACGGTGTCCATGTGTTTATTAACCTATGAAATAGTGCATTTAGTTTATTTCTATATTATAATAAGCCACTCCACATCAGGCTTTGGCACAGGATTAATGTTTCAACATGAAAATCCTCTAGTGGCCTTTGGCATTCTATCACTAAAGGTGAACTCCTAAGCAAAGTCCAGCAAGTCGTATTTGCCAATTTTATAAAAATATGATAACAAACTGTTGACTTAACAGTGCATGTAGCAGGGACTAAAGTGGAACTATATTCAACTCACATACTTCAGGTAATAACAGGATAGTTTATTATCATTGCAGGTGCAGAAACCTGCCAACATTTCAGCCATCTGGGCTTCCTCAAGGCAGTATACAAGTAAAATATGTGAATGAGATATGTGAGTTGAATACAGTTTTATTCATTTTTCTGTTACAGGCCCTAACAAAACTGCTTTATATATTTTGGAAAGCTAATTCGGTAGTGTTAGTTTACTTTAGAAAGCCATTGACTTTAACTAATTTAAACCCATTAGTGTTCTTACTGAAATGTATATGTCTGAACGATAATGGATATTCAGATGGCATTTAAAACAAGAAAATTGTGTTAAATGCAATATAATTGAACGATTACTCAGGAGTTAATGAACGTTTATCTTTTAATGAATGAATAATGAATATATTTTTCCAAATGCAATATCATGACACAGAGGTTCTGTTCATTATGAGTTAGGCATAGGTTATCACAACTTATTGGAAGATTTCACTTTTAGGAAAGGTCACCCCTCATAGCTAAAGATAGATTATGCAATGTTCCAGACTACAATTTTACAACTGAAAAGTGTTTATTTCCCATCAATGGGTTGTCAGATTTTTCTCCATTGCTAATGCAAAATTAAGTGAAATTGAAGTGATTAGGGCTGAAAGTTAACAGGAAGGTAAATAAATCATTTTTTTTTATTCTTTCATCTTCATAACTCATTACCAATAAGCACCCAAAATAAGGGAACTAAAATTAGAGTTTTTATGGCTTTAATTGTCAGTAAACAAGTTGTTTATTCTATTTTTGTTTTGAGTCTTCACTGTTTTTTGTGGTAAAAATTAAATTAATTTAGAAATGTTATAATGATTGAAAAACAATCCTGGGAGGCTCTCCTAAAGATAGTGTCAAAATGCTCTCAAGCTCTTAGTTTATAACTATACTGTTACAAAAAGTTGATTGCATCATCTAGCACCAGTTTGTTCTGTTCAGACCCTTTAAACTAACTAAGCATGCCTACACAAGTGAGCCTGGGAGTCATAAACAAAAGAAGTCAATAGTAGGCACTGAACACTCTGTCACAAGCGTTCTCTCAAAACTCTGCTTAATCCTAGATTCCCCAGTTTTTTCCACCATACTTCGGCTAGTGTCCTGATTCCCAGGCATCTGGCTCCTTGGCTTGTTTATTTCTCCTCTCTCTGATCTCAACCTGCTTGAGAAAATGTATTATCTATCTCAGCACACTGCCTTACCCACACCACCTCCAGAATAAAATGGGGGAAATAATTTTTACTTAATTTCCCAAGCATTCACTCTTTATTTATCCTAAATATAATGCATGTTTATTTACTATATTAATAGTGACTAATAAAATTAAATAGTTCTTCACCTTATAATCCAGAGTTCCAAGAGTTCCTTAAATAAAGCTTTTATTTAACATGTTATTCATTATCAAAGTCTAATTCAATATCCTTATATTTATATCTTGCCATTTGAAACAATTAGTTTTAAGCATAATATGTTGATAGCATTGTTTTTGACTGTTTCTGATAGCAATGTGTAGACCATAAAGAAAAGAAAATATTAAATATTCTATGATATTCTGAAGAAAAATGAGTAGCATCGGTTTGAGGTTATCTGTTACTTACTATAGAGACTTTCAAGCTTACAGCAGGTTTATAAAAACTGGCCCAAATCCAATAAACTCTTTATGAAAAAAGTACAGAATACATAACTGTTTGCTAATTTCCTGGACAATAATCATAGAATGTATGGTTTGGCACCTGAATATTCAGAAGTAAAATGGATTAAGGAAAGGAGTGAACCTAAAATATTGATGCACGTCAATAATTTAGTTGAAGAAGAAAGATACTATTTTTTTAAATATCCATCTATCTAAGTGAAATGCCACAAACTTTAAATATTTTCACTATTGGTGACCACTGGGCTTAATAAAGAGAAAGGAATTTCCGTTACTAGAAGTCAACTATTTCAATTCCAAGAATCACAGAAGAGGAGCAGGAAATTAACTACAAACTAATGCAATGTGTTGCATTGATGTCTCCCTTAATCAACCTGTAAATAGTGCATGACTAAGATTAAAATATTTCTTGTAGTCTTTACTGAAGGAAAAAGATAATGCATTTTGCCAAATTCTTCTTGAAAAAAAATCAAGGGGAGGTTGGAAATCTACATGATATATCAATGAATTAGAACCCTTTGGAATGCAATAAGAAATTTAAAATTAACAAGGGGAAAGCAACATAATCAAGATGTAATGAGATGCTGATAATCTGAAGAGCAGTGTATACATATGCAAGATACAGTTTGATAAGCAGCTTGGGGTTAGGAACGAGGCCCAAGGGCAAGCCCAAGAAGAAATAATTGGTGATATCACTAGGTTTTAGGGAGGGTGATCCTAGATCATGGCATGCCCTTTTGTTTGTTGGTCAATATGTTGACTGGAGTGGGAAGTTAAGGGATGGAACAAACTGTGTGGCCCTAAATAGGAAAGGATATGGGAAGTGAGGGAAGAGGAAAATAGAGATCAGAAGAGAGCTTAGTGGTGGTATGGGAGGCAAGGAGATTATGACGGAGTCTGATGAAAAGCTGCCCAGGTGTGTAAGCCATAAACTTCTCCTTCTTACATAAAACAGTCAGTAATTTCTACATGGTGAATTCATCAAGTAGAGTATTCTGAGCCAATGTGAAGTGTTGTTAAGATCTGCATCCATTTTGGCAAAGGGCAAAGAAGAAAGGATTACAGGTGGTTATGTGAGTTAGAGATACAATGTACACACCCGTTAAGTTATAAGCACTTTCAGAGTGGTGGAGGAATGTAGGGTCTTAAAGGAAAGTCCAATCTATCATCTGCTTATAGAATAGACAGAATCTGAGTAGCTCCCTAGTCAGCTGACAATGCACACATCTGTCTTACTAAACTGTATGATCTGGTGTGGATGCTAGTTTATAATTGTGTTTCTACAGTGCTTAGGATGATATCCTTTACACATTATGCATTTAAACATCTGCTAAAAATAAAGGAGCATTTGGCTCATGGATTAGGTGGAACTTGGGCAATGACTCAGAAAGTATATTCTGTTGTTTTTTAAAATTGGAATTTCAAGGGCTATATAATTTTGATTAACAATAGCATTTGACTGTTATTTTACTATTTCCATCATTTTCAATTTTCTATTAAAGGGGTCTAGATGGCTAAACTCCTGTGTATTTTTCTCATAAATAATCATATAGTATTATTTCTATCAATCTGATTGCATAGTTTCTAATTATTTTTGCATTGAAGAGATATTTCATATTTCTCTTAGTAACTCACTCCTTCTCTCTCTTTCTCTGTCTTTCTCCCTTTTTGGGGGTGTCACATATTTACAGGTAGAATAAAAGGAAAGTAACCATGCCTGTCGAGGCCACTGTAATCAAGCCATTCTAGTAATTTCATAAACCACAAGGGTAAGAGAATTACCTTGCTAATGTTTTATAATTTAATAATATTGAGGCTTTAACATAGTATTTGCTTAATTGACTTCAATTTTGCATTTTCAATTTTTAGAACAAATGAAAAATAGTAAGAATTTAAAACATGCAAATTTTCTATTCATCATCATTATTATTTTTTTCCATCTCCATTTTTCTTTTTTAGGTCCTCTCGGCTTCAACCTCTTTTAATACCTATATAATTGGTTATGTGGAAAATGTAAATTCCTTCCTCCTATGATGCCTAATTGCTCTTTTTTTTCAGCTGCCTAGTCATCTAGAATTTCCACTTATGGTTTTAATTACTGCTAATGTTCTAATGACAATGCTGGCACAGAAAGAACATTTTTTGGAAATCTTGTTTAAAATTAAATCACTGACCCAGCTGGGTTTAAACAGAGTTCTTACCTCCATCCAGGAATTTTGCTAAAACTTTAGGCTGAAAAAAATGATTAAAGTCAATATGCATCCGTTACTTCATTCAGCAAAAATAAAAAAAAAAAAATGCTTTATTGACTACTTTGTGTCAGGTGCCTCGTTAGGTGCTGGACAGAAGACAGCTTTCCAGTGGAAACAAACCATCTATAAACAAATAAGTACAATGCAAAGTGCTGGGTTCTATCTGAATTATGTGCAAAGTATAATAGAATTAGATTGTTTTAGAGGAAACCAAAGGTCACAAGACACGATTTTAGATATGGTAGTTCTTAGAAGCCTCTACTATTTATCTTTCTGTTGTAACATCATCAGTTTCTAGACTTATGTTTTCATTTTTCTAAATTCTCATTCCCATTCTTGTATCTTGATGCCCCTTTTTCCTCTGTGGATATTTCTTGTGAAAGAGGGAAAAAATGAAAGCAAATCAGGTGACTGTTTTACAGGCAGATTCTGGAATTGTCTAACTGAACCAGTGCCTCTCACTTTAATATCCATGAATCAATGAGCATTTACTTAAAGTCTATTAGAGTAAAAGATCTGGAAGAAGATTAAGACTGCACAGCCAGCTATCAGTCTTTTGGAGAGAGGAAAGACAAATATACATGACTTATTCAAGTCTCTAATCCATATATCCATTCATTCATTCATTCATGCTGTGAACATTATGTACTAGTAGGATCTGTGATAGGCACAGATTTTATTTCCAAGAAAACAGTGCAGAGGAGTAAACCAACATATAGATAGTATATTTTATAAGAAAACAAATTATGTAAGCAGCTGGTGCTCTCAATAAAGAGAAAATGGAAATCTAACTCATTATAAGAAATCAAAAAGATTATGCCTGGAGGGAAAGACCAGTTATTTTAAAGATAATTGCAGTAATGGAGATAAGTTTTAGACTTCTAGACCCATATGGCTACAAAGAATTGGCATGTAGATACATAGAATGAATATCACATTTAAAAACAACTAAACTACTTAAAATCACCTAAAATAAACTATTTAATTATTTACGTACCACACACACACACCCACACCTGTTTTCCTTCATTCTTCATCGTCTCACTAAATAGCAACCCCATCCACCTATATTGCTCAAGGTGGATGTTCTTGATTCCTCTATGTTCTTCACCTGCTATAGCAATCAAATATCAAGTCTGGTTGATTCTACTTTCAAAATCTATTTTGATTCTGTGTAGTTGTTGTCTCCTCTGCCACACCCTACTCGAAGTTTGGCTCATACTTACCCTTCCTGCCTCAGTTAAATATAATTTCTTAAGAATTAAGAATCCTGCCCTTACAAAATTTTTCTCTTAATCCAAATTAGTCTCCCTTGTTATGCTTTTTCACAGCACCTTGCTTATAAAAATATAATTTCCCACAATTTGTAATTATATTTTACTGGTGAGTATTTCTGGTGAGTGTTTATTCTTTGTTTCTACCACTGGACTCTAAGCACCATGAGAGGAGAGGAAATCAATGTTTTATTTATCACTGTACACTCAATTCCAATCACTGTGCCTATTCAGAAGAAAACTCAATAAATATGATTTCAGTGAATGAACGGCTGTAGTCAATGTTTAAAATTAGGCATTAAAGCAAAAAAAGAGAAAAAGCCAAACATTTAACTTCCATAACAACTCAGACAAAAGCATGTGACAATGTTTTTCACAGTAGTCATGACTTTGAGAAGGAAGTCAAATGCCCTGAGCAATAGAAAAGGAATGGGATTGAAGAGGTAAACCAGAGAGAAATTGTTCAAGTAGTGTGCAGCAAAATCAACTACAAACAACTGAGACATGTATAGGGTATTAAAACCTAGTACAGCAAAGAAAATTCTTATCTGAGAAACAGTGGGAAGTACATCTAGAATGATTAAAAAAAAATTCTTGAATAGCAGGAGGAAGCATTTACCAAATAGGCAATAAGGAGACTTTGGAGATTTTAGAGAAAAGATTGAAATAATCTGAGAAAAAAGTGTTTCAGGAAGATTAACACTAATCCTGATAAAGAAATAAATAAAGTTGCAGAACTAGAAGTACAGAGATCAGATTATAAATAAAAGCAGAAATAATCCTCAATAATAGGATGAAGATATAGGTCTAGTTATAGGTAAGAAATATATCTTTTATTAATAGCAATAATAATGTTAATTTGAACATCATTTTAGGTACACATGAATTAATCTTAACCAAATGTTTGGTTTTAGAGTTCCCTAGTCAGAGGTATAAACAGACTTAATTTTTAACATTATTTTTGTTAAAACTAAATATCACTGTATATATTTTGTGGTGAGTTTCTAATACGTAACTTAACATTTGTGGTTTTTAGGCTGACAATATCTTTGAGAGCGAGATGATGCTGATTTGGGGAAATTTTTATTAAACTCTGCTTACTGTGGGAATTAAATTTATGATAAATAATAAAATAACTAGAATAATAGAACAGAAGTATTTCTGGTTTTCTTTGTGTTGTATAAAAGGTTACAAGATTTGGTGCATTAACTATGCCAGGTCCTAGGAGACAGGAATTATTTTACAGACCTGGGAACATGGTAAGTGACTGAACTTTCACCCTTGTTTGTGAAATGATTTTACATGAAAAGACTAGCCTAATGGTAGAAGAACTGTGAGAGCAATTTAAGATCATGCCTACAGAGAAGCCACAGCTGGAGAGAATCTTCACCTCCCTCCGCTTATTTCAATTAATCATGAGAAACAATTGCAAAGTGTCACAACTGTCCTTTAGGCTCTAAATTTAAACATGAATTAGTTCATTCAATTATGAATTTTCTTACAGAAAATAAGCTGAACTATAATAATATTTTAAATAAATCAGAATATTTTAATATATTCTATAAAATATTGGGCATAATATGATTTGAAAGTTTATAGGGGAGGAAGGACTTTGAGGGTTGCAATGCGAGTGCCACTATGTCCAAGTTTTTGTGTGAGAGGACTATTTTCAACTTGTTCACTTTAGAGATAAGACCCCTGTCCTAAAATATTTTAAATGCTCCACCATTTGCTGCAGTGTGCCACAGACCTCAGCACTCAGAACCAGACAACAAATTAGAAGAAATTTTTGTTTTTGCAAAACTTTCTGAAAACACTAAAATAAAAATGTATTGTAAAACGATAAGATGCAATAACTAAAACTTTATGCAAATTGAAATAATTGATAAAAGTAACAGATACTAGCACACATGGCATAGGGCAAAGCATCCTGAGGCCGACAAGGTAGGATCAGCACATCTTATGACATGAAAGTGACATTAGAAAATACCAGAAAGAGAGTAGTACCATAGCTGCACTGTTAATTTGCCTTGGCTTCTTTTTGTGCCACAAGTTGTTCTGCTGTGAACGACAGGTGCAACTATACTAATCCCCTCAAGCCCTCAGAAACATAAAGCTTCCAGGCCTGTACTTTGCAGCCACAAATAGCCTTATCTATTTACCCTAGTTTGCCATATAAATACTGCCATTTTCTGTCTGTGCCAAGACCTAAAAACATTTGGGAAACATTGAATCTATGGACAGTAAAATACACAAAGTTTCCATGCCTTATTATCAATTCACTCATCCTTAACAATTCTTGGTATCTTGAATGAAAGCTCCTCAAGGTGTATTGGTGTAGAGTAGTGTGTCCCAGACTGAAACATCTGCCTTTTAATCCTCTACTCCATGGTACTCTGTGTGCAAGAGATATGACAGCAAAACCTTTGAGAAGTCCTACACCTAATAAATTCGTTTTACTCTCTTTACTCAATATTTATTATATTTGGGTATATAATATCTCAGGTACGTTTTTAATTCAAGTCCAAAAATGTCCCACAAAAGCAAAACAGAAGAAAACAAACAAAATTATCCCATTAGTTTGGAAATCTTGGTGGCAAAGAAATACTTGAACTAAGATGCACATGATGACTGATACTCAAAATGTGGTGCCCACGATGAATGAACTAGATGAGTAGTACAAAAAAGCTGTTTTAACAAGGTTTACTTTAACCAAGTGTGGTATATGTTATTTTGTAAAGTTAAATAAGGTGTGAATAGTGCCAAACTCTGAAGCTGGGATTATTTTTTAGGAAAAGGTTAATTTGAAATTCGAGATATGTTTTATAAGACAATGATGTTGATTGTAATTAAGAGAAATTCGTTTTGTTTTAAACTCCTTCAGGTAATAGATTCATTAATTTGTGCCATACATATCAATTTCAAAGGTAACAATATTTGTTCAAGTGATGAACAAGTACTCATTGTTAAAACAATAGAGTTCTATGAAAAAATATTATCTTACTGATGTTTCATAATACTGTTGAGACCTTGTAATCCATGAACAGGCCAATAGCATTTTCATGTAGATAAACAAGCCTTGGCTCAAGTTTAGGTAACATGACTGCGACATGGGCGGCTGGTCATTCTGAAATCTAGGTTCCTTTTGTGAATGTGTGGAATTGTCTCTGGGAGGCGGTGGCCCAGGCAGAGACTACATATCCAAGTCCCCACTCATCTCTTTGGGTCACGTGGTTAGTTTTCATTTAGCAGACAATGACAAGTACAGAGTGTGTGGACTCATATCTATACCAACTATCAGTTTTTGAATTTAGTAATGTTAAATTTTCTGAACTTCAGTTCCCTTATTTGTAATACAGGCTAATAATAGAGCCCACTTCCAGGTTTGTCATGAGGGTAAATGAAGTGGACCAATGCTTAGCACATAGTAATATGAAGTTGTCCATTAAATAAAACAAAAATAAACTATGTACTCCTAGTTTCTTCCAGTTATTTATTGTGTGTACTTCTTAAATTCAAGTTCTGGTTTAGGGAAAAATCTTTTAAAAACATTATTTAGAAATAAATAGTGAAATACAGTCCACTACATTTTTCATTATGACTTTGAAAGTTGAGAACTCAAGGCAAAGCCAGCTTGTGCTAATCCAGATGTCTCTAGTTTAATGATTGTCAGATGACATAATACTATTATAAGAATATTCTGCCATAGACATCTTAAAAAAATGACTGAGAAATAAAATTCAAATTTTGTTTCAACTTTTTCCCTTCCATTAATATTTTGTTTCAATTATTCTCTTCCAGAAATATTTTATATTGAAAAGTTGTATTTTGCATAAAACTAAGAAAAATATGAAATGCATCTTGTCAAAAATATATTTCTTAAGTATGATAATAGAGGAAATTAGTAAAATCTTTGTTGTCACCCCCTAACCTACCCTTCTGGTCTATTTTCTGGTAAGATTCAGGATGAGTTCAAACATTGATATGAAAATTATGGATTATTCAATTGGAACCTATACTGAAATTCACGTTTTTTAGTTGTATTGGAAGAATTATCTCTGATAAATAAAGATTTTCCCCTTGTTAATCTCCTGAGCATTTATTAACTCTTTTAATCACTCTAGATAACGTGGCAGGGTAGGGATTAACTAATACTGATGAGAAAAAGTCTTCATAGAAGAAACACACCATTTTGTCAAAATTTGTTTTTCTCATGTGTGGAAAAAAGGGAAAGGATCTATTGAATGATAATGAACTATGTTGATCCCATGCAGAAAATTAAAGAAGGTGACAGTTATTTATTTGTATTATCCTGACTTTGATCAAGCATCTAATTAAGTAGCATAAGACATACTAATTTGAAAATGGTAAACTATAATGATAAACTGGTTGAGCCAAAAGTAAAAAGCATACCTGTAGGTTTGAATAGAAAATAATCTAAATTTTACCTTCTCTAAATTTATCACCATAAATGAATTAAAATATGATTGTTTTTTAATTTGTTTGATGGATTCTGCCTTTTTTATGTCAGTAATAAGATAGATATTGATAGCTACAATCCTGTATGGCCAGCTCAAAGTTTCTATTGTTACCAGTGGGCACTTTGAAGGAAACTTGTAACTCATTAAAATACAAATGACAGGAAATATTTTCATATTGTAAATTATAATTTCCTCAAAACTTTTTTCAAGATTGAATAATCTTAAACAACTATTATGCAGACAAACATTTCCAAAAGAAAGTACTTTTACTTTTACTTACTAAATACAAAGTCTAAATTCTGATGCCTTTATTTGTCTGAGAACCCACCATGTGCCACCCAATCTATAGGTACTTTCCTATTTTATGGTAACAAATCTTCACTAGATCACCTCTGTGAAAAGTTCTGATTTTTTAAAGTTTCACATAGCTACCATGTTAATGGAAAATGTATCATTGATACTCCAAAGTTTTTGTTTTGTTTTGTTAGATAGTAGGATAAGAAGCCCCTTAAATATGTTCTAGATATTGTTGTTCATAATAAACTAATGGATCCAATCACTTTTAAGTTAGTATGCCAGAGTAGAAGTTATGAACAGACTGGCACACTGTTAATATAAACATTATTACTTGTTTTTCTCTAAGTGACTTCGGAAGATCCCTTGAAGATCATGGTGTTGGGATGGAATACGCTTATGACTTGCAAATAATATTTTGATTCATAGAACTCTGGCAACAAAATTTAGCAGTCCTGCCAACTAATCCTAAATTTGACCTGGTAGAGCCATATACTTCTTAACATACCCACTCAATGTTACCGGGCCAAAGGGAAAAGTAGGTGTGTGATCTTGACTTTCTATTTGTATTTTTGTTTAATTGCAAATATTTATACATCCTGCAAATTCAGCTTTTTTTCTTTTTTTTTTTTTTTTTTACCATGTATTCCATAAACTCGGGTGCTTACTGGGCATCTCCAACCTAGATAATCCTAAACTTGACATGCCAGAAAATGAAACGGCATAAAAATGTACTTGTCCCCAAGTGTTCCCCTATGGCAACTTGGCTTATTCATACTAAGTTTAGTGGGTACTTATTATATATTTTCTGAATGATTAAGTAAATGAATGAATGGTTTTCCTAAATTAAGAATTTAGAAAAAGAAGTTAAAGTATGAAGCTAGAAAAAATCATTCTTGAGTGATATTTTCCACTAAAAAGCAGGAATATATTTATTAGTAAAGACTTTCTGCTCTTATGACCCTTTGTGTTCTGAAGTTTGACAGCTAATATGAAATAACATGGGAGTAAGAGCAAAATGTTTCTGAATTCTGACACTTTTGCTGTCCTCTGCCTCTCTTCCACAGGAAGCATGGCCTATGATTTCTTTCTTTAGTTGGGAATTTTGCCCTATCCAGTGACCCAGTGGCATAACTTTGTACAACCTAAGCAGTCCTGGCCTCTTCCATCAGGACCTGAGTTTCATAGTTGTTAAGAGTTCAATTTGATTCTAAGGCTACAAGAAAGTTCTGATCCCAAGACAGAACTAGGTCTCAGAGACAGCACCACAAAAAAGGGACCTGAATATCCCACCTAGATTTCTGACCACCCTTTTCAAAAGTGACACTGTACCTTAAGATTTGTTTGACAAACTCATTATACATAGTAATATCAGGAAAGATTGGAAGACTAGATTCTCAGAATTACAGATATGTATTTTAGATTTGTTTTTCAAATATGGCTACTTTGTACCTAGCAATATATGCAAGACAAATGTTAATTTTAGTTATTGATGAATTGAATATTTCCCTTACATTGTTCCATTGTCAAATTATTTTCAATGTGGGTTCTCTCATTTTATTTTATTTTTTCTTCATTATGGGAATTTTTATTGTGGTTACTTATATCAATCCCCTTAAGGCTAGAGCAACAAATGTCATGTGATATTTTTCACAACTTCTATTTTAAAGTAAATTTCTCTTTATTTTATAAGAGATAAGAATAAAATATTATAAATGAAAGTTGCTAAGGGATACCAAATGTCCTTCTGTCTGCATCTCCAAGCATCAGTGTCAGCTCTTAGCTTCTCTCCAAAATGTCCCTCTCGGGTAGTCTGAGCTCTTTCTGTCTGTGAACTCTCCTTTAGGACTCAATCAGCTGGATTTAATCTAATCAGTTGAAGGCTTTTAAGGGATAAGAGAGAAAACTTTCACTTCTTCTTCAGACAGCCAGCCTCTCCTGGGGAGTTCATCTAAGACCTTTATTGGAGTTGCCAGTTTCCTGCCTGCCCTGTGGAATTTGGACTGGTGCATCCTGCCCTATGGAATTTGTACTCATGTATCCCCACAGTTGTGTGAGACACTTTTATAAAATCTCATATTTACAGATATCTCCTGTTGGTTCTATGTCCCTAGAGAACCCTAACTAATGCACATAGACAACTCTAAACTCATCCTAGCAAGCCATACCTGTTCTTCAGGATCATAAATTCAGTAATTCTTTCTAATTGTCTATTATATGGAGAAAAATTTCTCCATGAGTCAGAATTTCCTGATATCTCTATTATTTCTTCATTCCACGCACAACTCTATGAGAAAGGTATTGTTGTTATTGTTGTTGTTATTATTATTATCACCCCCATTGGAAAGATAAAGAAATTGAAGCTGAGAAGGTTAGATAGGCTCAATACCCTGTCCAACATTTAGAGAAGTGGTGCTGGGTCTACACTGGCTGCAGCGACCTTAGACACCCTATATTCCCTGGGTGGAAGCAGGGAGATTACTTTTAATACCTCAACTAAGAGCATCAGGTTTGGGTTTTTATTAAACATCCCACCTCCCCACCTTCCCCACCACCCATCCAACTGCCTCTTAATTTTTAAAAGATTTATAATAGAAACTTTTGTTCAAGCCTAATGTTTGGAAGTTATGAAGCACATTTGCATTAGAGTTCCTCCTGGAGTTTCAGCTTCTGTTGTTTACCAGGAGTATTGGGTGATTTTCAAGTGCACTGCTGGGCTTAAGAGAGAAGCCAGGTTAAACATCTATTAAAGATAATCTTGTATATAGTTTCCAAAATTTTTTTTCCTAACTCTACAAGTGTGTTTTCCCCACATTTATTAAACTGATGGAAGAGTGGCAAACAGGTATTTATTACTGTTGAAAATCAAGATACTAGAATGGTTAGAAAAACCCCAGGTAAATGTTTATCTTATTTGAAAAGAGTATTTGAATTGGATCTTATTTTAAATAATAAATCAAGATAGGAATGATTTTTTTTAAATGGGTAATTAACATTGTACTTCATGATAAAAATTTAAAGAAATGCCATATATCCTATTATGAATTTCACTGAAGAACAAAAGGAGAGAAAGATAGACTGCAATCTAAGAAATAAATATTCTCGCTTTGGGGTTAAAAGACAATATTTCTGTTAATATTTTTATTCCCATATACTTACAGTCAACAAAGAAAACTCATTATCTAAACAAAATATAAGCCTTCTCAATTTTATAAATGTGATCTAAATATCAATTAAGATCAAACTATTTTAGTTATTGTTTCATGGTTTCCCAAAATGGGTTTTCCAAAACATGTTTCCATTGTGTCTAAACCCAGTGGTACTTTCCAAATCTATGACGATGCTAAATGTTTCAGCATAGTTTGATATGACTTTGGTCACCTCATGGAATTCCTATGACTGTTTTTCTCATATTCTTCATACCAATTATAGGGTTTACTTTTCCTATTTCCTCTGCAAATGCTCAGATATACAACTAGTATATAATTATAACAATCCATTTCTGTTTTACTCTCATAAACAGCACCTGAAAGTAGCTGTTATATGAATGAATGGTCACAATTGCAGATTTTTTTTATAAGTTTAATCTTCTCCCTAATGCATAGGAATCAGTCCTAAATAATTTTTGTTTACTGTGTCTAATAAGTTATGAATCTGATACCTAATGAATAAATCAATAATAATTTGTGAATCATAGTCCTGCCTCCTGCTAGAAGTTAACAGTTAAGGGCAAAATCATGATAACTGAAAAGAAACATAAGGAGGAATTCAGTAAATGGAAGAGAGGTTGAATTAAAGCATATGTGACATCATCTCTTTATCCTCAGTTCCTCAGCAGGATTTGCAGAAAAACAAGGGTTTATAGAGTCACTGCTTCCCTGCTTCCTAACCTTGCCAAGAAGACATGTAGTGGTACCTAGTCTATATGACAGCTTATGAAAGAAATTTAGATTTCAGATGAATTTAAGTGACCATACACAGGAAATTATTTGACCCAAGAAGATTGATCTAATTGATCCAGTTCTACTTTTAGCCATCAGGCCTCAGCAAAAAATAGCGGGTGTCTTGGTCTGAAAGGGCAACATTTCCTGAAAGAAGGTCGGGGAAAGCAGGTAAATAAAACTTGCATTCAAGCAGAACATTTTCTTTTCTCTGTCACTTCAGCTGTTGTTCCTTATCTCCAGAGGCTGCTACCACCACCATTTGGATAGTCACAATGGATCTATTCTATTCAATCCTCTCCTGGGATAGGTCATTACGCCAGCCAGCAGTGTGGGACACCCCAGAACAGGTTTTCCTTCTAGTGCTAATTTGTTTTTCTCTGAGCAGTGCACAGAGGAACTAATCATGATAGTTCATCATGAGTATTTTTCGGTAGACTTTTTAACCTCTGCAGCAGCTACAGGATTGCAAAATATATGCGTTAAAGCAATTAAATTAGAAAGCCAGGTAAAAGACATAACACATCAGCTATGTGTGCCTGATAGAGGAGTTGATCACAGAAAAATAAACATACATTAAAATTAGTTATGAAACAGAAACTATGATTTTACAAATCAAGTACCTTGAAAAATCTTTAACAATATTATAAGGGCTTCTTAATAAAAGTGTATCAATGAAATTAGTGAGATAGAAGTCATTTAAAAACGTGACATAGTCTATGAATCTGTGCTTAAATATGTACCAAGTAAAAACACATATGCATGTTACCTCTGTTACTTTATTTATTGATCTATCTTTATTGATGTGTAGTTATGAATAAAGTCTGCTAATCTACACAAATATAATATTCTAAACATTAATTTTATAACATGTAGGTAAAACATTGGCTATATACCCACCACCTCTGCCTCCAATATTAATTGGTAGGCTTTGGACCCAAGAGTGACAAGCTGACATATTTTAAAATGTGTATGTCAGGACTAGGTGAAGATAGTAGAACTACCTTTGCAGGTAAGAAGCTTCCTGTAAAAGGCATAATCAAACAAAGATTGAATGAGCTTTTGGAAAGAATTACAAGAAAATGAAGGTAACATCAGAAGAATAATGAGATGGCCCCAGATGAGCTTTAAAAATCCATCAAATGCCGGAGATCATATTTTCTGACCAAGATATCCTAAATTTATATGGTACTGGAAATGTGGTTCTTTTTTTCTCTATATCTTCTTTCTGGTACATTATCATCCTCTTTTCTACCATGCATAGTTCTTTTCTGGTATTGGTAAATGAACTTAAATATGTGCCAAATGGATATCATAACTTGTAATGCTCAATTTTAAGTTTTGCATTTGGCAATTTTCTCTCTGAAAAGTATCATAGTATCAAGTGAGTATAACATAATATTGAATTTAATCAATTTTCTAATTGGGCACTTACAATTCTGCTACTGAATCCCAATCTTTCTGTAATATTTACAAACCACTTTAGAATCCCTGGAATTTGAATAGTTATCATTCATCAGCACAGTGCTTTGCTCTTTTGTTCTTTTTTGGGGAAGTTGTGGTAAGTGTAGATTTTTTTTAATTTAAAATTTTAAAGCCCTTTGTATACATACCAAAGTTCATAGTTCTATAAATAAATAAATACTAAAGAGTTAATGCTATATAAGGTAACATATATTATGTTTACTATATATATATATGTGAATAAAAACCAATTAACATATCCTGCATGCTAAACATAAAATCATCATTTGTTATTAGGTATCTATAAAAAAATGACTTGAGTAACATTTCATCTTAAGGGATATTACAAACAATAGTTTGTTTCACCAAGATAAAATGTACAGTACATTTCTGAATAGAGAATACAGATATTTTGTGTCTCATCATTAAATTCATGAAGTTTTATTAAGTTTTCTTAACCGAATTGATGGGCCAATTAGAATGCTAGGTCATATTGCCTTTTAAAACTTAAAAATCAAAAAATGCTATGTATTTTATATAATCAGAAAAAAATTGCAAATATGCAAGAACATGGAAACATTCCTGATGCAAATGAAATGGCTAAAAGTTAACACTATTTAGTATTGTAAGTCTTAGAAGAGGCCTTCTAGTGAACATCAAGTTGTAAGTCATGGGTATCACAGAAACAAAGAAAGTAGGTGTTATTTGTTTCTCTCAAAAATGGAAGGGAACAGAGAAACAAGCCTCAAAAAGTAATTAAACTTGTTGCAACTGAAATGAAAGCATTTTGATGCAACTTATTACAGGAAAAATGCTCTGAAATTAACAGTAATCAAAAGTTAATTAAGGTTGATGCAATAGAAACAGTCAAAGAATGCTTGATAACATTTATTGAACCGAAGAAACATGACTGTCAGAAAAGGACACACTTGGCATAAAATTCAAGTAATTACAGGAAAAAGGCTAAAGCATAGAATGCATTGGTATGTTATATAGAAATTAATAGAAATTTGAAATACACAATTCCTACTAGATTCTCAATTTAAGTTAACAAACACTATTCTATGAGAAATAAGAGATGGCAAGAAATGATGCCCCCTCCCCCCTTTTAACCATAATTGCTTGGAACTCACAAGTGGCAATAATGAAATGGTTCTTTTTTAACAGAATGAACTATTTCATAAGATCTGTAAAATGCATGTATCCATTTGGTTAAACTAAGAGCTGGTGTGGTGGTTTGAAACTGTATGTACCCTAGAAAAACATGTTCTTAAAACAAAAAAGATGGTAACTCAATTCAGTATTTGTTTCTGACTGAGTAATGCAACGATATATGATTCTGATATATTTTCTCCTCATAATGAATTGTGTGATCCTTAGTTTCTTTTTACAATTATAAGGCAGGCTTTCCTTTACTTTTTCAGTCTCACTTTCTTTCATCTTGATGAATGACAATTAGATAAAAAGCTAAATTTTGTGATGAGGTTAGCACACCGGTTGCAATGTGAATTCTTTAAACTCCATAGCAGACGTGGCAGGAAAGCTAGTAAAAAGAAATAGTCCCAAGGTTAAAACAGAAAAAGAGCAAAGAATAACTGACAACTACATGTTTTATTAGTCTTTTTTCTTAAGATCTAAGCACAGAGGAGAAAAATATAAACCATTATGGTAATTATTATAAATATTAAAAGAGGGACAAGGGTATATAAAAATAGCAATTTCCCTATAACCACAAACAGTCATCTTTCACTAACTAGAGAAGAAACTGTGCTATTTCTATAACTAAATAGAGAATTGATGCTGTTGGTGAGGTAAAAGAGGAAAAAAAAATCAAAGCAACTTTTTTATTCCTTCCGGGCACTGTGCTGCACAATGAGTTATAGCTACCCAGTGAGTAGCAATGTTAATTAGGGCATTACATTCTGGGCTGGTAGGTTTGCTTCAGGAAAGTACATTCTGGGCTGGTAGGTTTGCTTCAGGAAAGAACCACCATGACAAGTAGGCATATAGCACTTGGGGCTTGTCTCTTAAAAGTGCCTGCAGTATGTTCAAGAGAGGAGCCTGGAAAAATGGATGTTCTGGGTACCCACTCCCAGAGATGCTGATTCAGCGGGTCAGGGTAATTTCAAGGCATCTGAAATTTTAACAAGCACACCCCAAGTGGATTAGCTGTAAGGGCCTTTTAATTACATTTTAAATTGTAGGTTATGAGTTCCATAAAGGCAGTAATTGTTTATTCACCTCTGTATCATCTGGATCACTAAGGTCATGCCTACTCCCATCCCCACGCTATTATTATAACTGAAAAAGGAAAAATGTTTAATCTCTGATTGGCATATTATATATTGTCTAAATATATAAATTGTTGCACAGAGCCCACAAGAAGCAATTTAGTTAAACACTTGGTGACTTTCAATCTTGGCTGCACATCAGTCTCACCAGGGGGCTCTTTAAAATACTGGAGTCAGATTCCAAACCAATTGAATCAGAATCTCAGGGGGTGAGCCCAGTACATTTTATTGTTTTAAATCTGTAGTACAGTTAGAGCTATTTACCAATCAAAATACAGTTCTAATGAGACATTTTGAAATTTCTGACATTGTAGTAACTATAGGCTCTGATTTACCCAGCACTTCCCCCACCAATCTATGCTATATTACGCTGTATGAAGTCTTTGGCATTTTCCCCCAATCTTCAGTTCTTTAATTCCTCTTGACTTCTGAGAAGGTTATAGTTTCTTTTTGGAGCTTAATTAGAGTGTCTGCCTTCACAGTGGTTTCCCTCCTCTAGAAAGAGTTTCAGCTCTCTGTGGCCATGTCTGTACTCTGTGATCTTTCACCGCCAACCTTACAATAAGTTATCAGCCTAGAGTGGACTCCTGCTGAAGACAAGAGAATCAGGCCTCTTTTCCTGAACTTTTACCAAAAGGTGAAAAAAGGGGGAAATGTCCTTCTCTGCTCTTAACAACCAAGAGATGTAATATAATGAATCTTTGGCAGCCACTTCCTCTTCCATTTTCAACAAAAGTAATATACATAAAAAAGAAATATATGAAAGCTAAAAAGAATGAGAGCAAGGGGCATTCATGTCCAAGGTTACAGGATTCAAGTACAAGATTCTGAGACCTAACTTCATCCAAATCTTTCTCACATTTGGATTACCAATGTATTTCCTAGTTTGTGAACTTGTATCGAGTTGGGTTTTCATCACTTATTTTCAAAACAGTCCTAAGTAATAGAATTTCAGTCTAAGTGGTTGCTCTGCAATCCAGCACTGTGTTCCTTTACTGTCCTCTAAAAGTCTCCTAAAGGAAATCATGCAACATAATGGTTTCTGCTCTACCTTTCACCACTCCCCACTCTGCATACTCCCAGGGGGTGAATAATACCTTTATTTGACCACATGGCTTTTTAGAGGCATTAATCTGTTATTCCTTATAAAATATCATTAAAATCTGAAAACAAAAACAAAGTAAAAGATATACTATGTTAAATTATTGTTTCTTGTAAAAAAAGCATAGTAACTCCAGAGCACCCCAAATAAAAATTCCATAGAAAAGAAATGTTAACATTATTTTTGACTGTGTAACGTGTCAGGAAATAGTCCATACACTCTTCACTAATTTTATTTAATCTTCACAACAAATCCAATCTGGGTTGCACAGGACCCCATGGTTAGAATGGCACCACACTTAATTTAATGCTCTGCTGTTGACATCTTGAAATTCGTAAATGATTTTTGAACAAGATTTTTTAATCATTCATAAATGATTTTTCAGTGAGCCCTGAAGATTATGTAGCTGGTCCTCACTCGTGAGGTAAGCTTGATTTCTTTCTCCTTCTAAACATGCCGAAGCTTCAAGTCCCTTGTTTAAATTCACATAGCCAGTAAGTAGTGGAATGAGATTTCCACACTGACCATTTGGCCATTATGGATTAGAGAGTTGCTTCAGTTCTAATTGTGCATGTAGATGCAGTGATTATAAAAGGTGGCTGTTGAAAATAATATACTTGAAACTTATCTAAATGACAGGATGTTTCATCTGATTTATGTCTACTATTAATAATGTTTTCATGAATTTATATCAGTGTACCTTATACCAGTGGGGATAAATATCATAAGGGCTGTGAAGGTAGGAGCCATCAGGAAGACAATTTGCTTTCAATCTTCTTTTATTTACAATCTCTGTTAAATAATTTCCAAATATTTCTTAAGGAAGATTGCCAATACATTTTGATTAAAATTGTTATCTTCCAGGAGGGTTTTAACTTCAGATGTTATGTGTTATGGTAAAATTATAATCTAAGATAATATACCTGCAAATGGCAACAGAGCCAAGTACTTTTTCAACAGTATATTGTTTGTCAGAGTTCACTTAGATATTTCCAAGAAGAGCTTCTTGTTCTAGTTCAAGATTCTCACGTGAACAGAACATCAAAAATGATTGCTGAAGTGTCTCAGTCAGTTCTAAAGAATAAGACAGAACCAAAAAAAAAAGAATAAAAAAAAACCAAAAAAACAAACAAAAAAAACACTTCCTACAAAAGTGTCTTTCCTCTGCTACTATCTCTCCACCCTAATTCTGACACTTTAAGCCACTATAAATGAATTATTATTCTTCAGTGCTATGGAATTTCTCTGTAACTGGGTTTCTTTTCCTAATGGAATTTTAGGCAAGAGGAAAAAGGTCCTTTTTAAATATCTCAATCCCTGAAGACTATTGTAAATGCTTAGATGGGTTTCTATCTTACAAGCAGGAAAATGTTACATTATCCAGTTGATCATTAAGCACACATTTTTCCATCACACTTGTAATCTTTTATTTTAGTGTCACTGCTTCTCACTTCACTGAATGTAGTAGAGTTCCCAAATTTTAACCCCATACACATAAAAATCCCATAAAAGTATTTAGCCAATGCTAATTTTAATTTGTATTGTCTTGGAGCAAGAGGAATGTTTAAAAATAAATATGAAGTGTTCATATTCTCTATTATGTCTCATGCCGTAAAATGTCCCTTATTAGCCAAACCAGTGAGTATTAGATTGTTGCTAATTTTTAAGAAAAAAAAATCATTGGAATTTACCATATGGAAACTGAGTTTCATTTTCAGAGCTGAGGAAAATCAGTCTTTGTGATAACAATCATGATCAGTGAGTTCAGATTCTTTCTCAAAATGTTAATTAGAAGTCACCTGAAATAACTGTCTATTATCTGAACTGTATTTGTTTCCTTGCTTCGGCTGGTGAGCCACTGATATGGTTGTATCAATGCCACTTTGCTCATATAAAAATCTTTAAAGATATAAACTCTGGAATCAATAGATTGATGCTTAGTTTCATGCAAAAGGAAGATAACTTTAAAATGTCTATTCAGTTTTAGTCATGCAGGAGAGATTGTCTTTGAAGTTTCTCTAGCCATCTTCTTCGGTGCACAACATAAATTACTCCAGTTCAGTTTCTATTACCCTCTATTCTAGGCCCATTAAATCCTTCCAAATAGATATCCTTTATGTCACACACGTACAGTGAAATTCAAGGCCCTTTTTATCATATAGTTGAGGGGTGCCACATACTGCTCTCAAACACGGAGAGTAATTTCCACATTTTAAAGCAACAAATTAATCTTGACCTTCACTATTGACTCTTGAAGAAGGAACCTGACTTCTAGGCCTTGATCAGTTTGCCTCTAGAACTTTCTAATTATTGTTAGCAGTCAGCAGAAGGTAGAAAGAATAAGAACCTGTAGCCATATGTGACCACCCTGTCTTCTTTTCTTTCAGTGGAATAAATTATTATCTATACTAATGGTCATTTTTACAATCATGCCTTCTGAGCTTTTTCTTTTTACTATTCTCAGCTCTCTTTACACTAAGGGAAAATGTACTTCACTTTGCACTAAGGGAAAATTTACTTTGCTAGAGTTACTAAACTCCTTAAAGGGAATTTTCTCTATTTCTTTTCCCCCGAAAGCACTCTAAATAAGGGATGATAAAAGGTGAGATGCTATCAGAGTGCTTCAGTCCCTTCATTGCAAGGCAACAACATCATTTTTATTCCATTTGGCATCTCAAAACAAAAACTCTTTTCAAGATTGACAATTTGTGGACAATTATGACATTTAAAATATCAGCTTCTATGAGTGTAGGAGAGAGATATTTTCTTCATTGAGGGTTTTTAAACATGCAGTATTTTTATAGCCAGGAATTAGCTAGAAAAACAGAAAGTAATAGAAAAAGGCCAAAGGGAAAATTCACTAGACAGAATGAAATTGATAATGGTAAGAACATAATATAGTTAAACCAGTATATACTGTGTCCTTTGTCTTTTCTAAGCTTACAAAAGACAAAGGACGCAGATTGATCTATCATCTATCTATCCATCTACCTATCTATCTATCATCTATCTATCTATCTATCTATCTATCTATCTATCTATCTATCTATCTATAGTATATATGACACAGAAGCTATAAACAATGTTTCTAAGATTCCCTTTGGGACTTAAATTGCAAGTTTCTTTACTAAGAACATTAAAAAAAGACAAATTATTTGGGGTTTCTTAGGAAAAACACCAACCGTACAAACAAACAAAGACACTACACTTCTCAAAAAGACACTTGATTTACAAGGAAAGCAAAATTTATTCAGAATTCAGACTAATAGTTTTTATAGCTCTGGTTTGCCTACAGGCTCACAGTACTTAATACAGCTTCTTGAAGTTTACAAAATGAAAAATGCCCTGTAAGCATGACTTCTAGGAAATCTTTGATTATTTCCCTATAAATCAGAGTAAACAGTGATTAACAGGATAAGGTCAACAAGTCAAAAAAACACAAAAAAGTGGAGCAGAAACTATTTTCATAGCTACTTCTCTCACATTTCAAAATTTAAAATGTATCCTTTTAAAATTTTTCAAAATATGTCTATCAAATCATTAATCAAAAGTATCTGAGGAAAAAAAAGCAATAGATTAAAAAAAAGTTATGTGAGAAAAAAGAAAAGGCAACCATAGCAAAACTACTAGAGCTGAGGGCAGAAAAAAAAAATTTTTTTTTTTTTGGTCCATTGTAGACTTGATGTCCTTCAAGAAGTTAGCAACTCTTTAATTTTAATTCCTATCACCTCAGTGGAATCAAGAGTCTGTCACACTCATGATTTCAATTTCACACATATGTACTTGTGTGTGCATGCACATCCCACTCACCCACACACAGAGTGAGTTTCCAATTAGCAAATTTTAATTTCTTGGCTCAAAACAATTTCAGCTGATTCAATTGTGAGCTCTGTGACCATTATCAACATAGCTAACTTATCTGGGCCTGTGTTTCCTCACATTATTAAGGAGATTAAACAAGAAGTCATCTGTGAGAACTCAGCCCTGTATCTGATAAACAGCAATCACCTGGTAAATGTTTATTCATTACTATACACCCAAGATCAGGTATGGGGTAGAAGTGCTTAACCCCGATAGGAGGCCACTATTGTAAGTATTCTGCTACACTTGTGCACTTGTATCCTATAGTCTCATCACGTTCTGACATCTCAGGGATGTAATACCAGGTCAAGTTCAGAACATGGACATAGGCCTGATAAGTACTGATGAGAAAAACTATATTATTATTCCTAGAAAAATAGCTCCCCAACAGGGAGTGGATCAGAAACAAAACATTACTTTATTAAAATAAAACATACCCTAACATACAGAATATGTTTAGGAAGTAGAAAGTGGAATTTTTCTGTTTATACCCCAACATTTCTCTCATTAGTTGACAATTTGAACTTGTATACTTTTTGGCTGTGCTGTAGTCAGGTTTCTTAAAGGCATTTAGTTAAGAAATCTAACCAATTAAAATCCTTATGGTAATTTTGATTTGCACATAAGATATTATTTATGTTTGCTTGCTCTTCCTGATATAGGATTCTTAAGCACAGATATAGTATTTATGAACATTACAAAGATGACTGGAATTAGAAAAAATGGAGCTAGTGACTATAAGGCAAGACTGAAGTCAGGTAAAGAAAAAAGACATTGTGAATACATAATAAAGACTTCTCATATTTTTCACAAATGAGAAAAATGCAAGTAAACATGAGATTTATGATTTTTGGCTTTGCTTTTAGAAATCTTTGGCAGTCATAGAAACTCTATTTTTCGACTTTTTTTTTCCTTAATGGAGACTTTATAGGTGGTTGGTGCTTAACTACTATAAAATTTCCCAGTAGGAATGTATGGGAATTTCTTTATATGGTTAAATACATCTGGGGAAAATACAGCATGGTAGCATTTACAGTTCTTTCTAAGCCATTTTACTAAAATAAGCCTCTAGAAGACTTTTCTTATTAAACATTTTAAGTGAACCTCTCAGATGTATTGACCTGTAACTAGCCTCTGGTCTGGACACAATAAAACAAACGGAATTTCTGAAGTGATAAATACTAGAAAATAATTACAATTTCTGTAAAGAAAGTAATCCCATTGCCTAATTTACTGAGAACCCTTTGAATTTCTAAACATTTTTGTAAGTTCCTTGTCATCGTTTTTAACTGTAGAGAAAATACAGTATTTCCATGGATCTATGCAACCCACTACACAATATAGTATTTATACATTTCTACTTGTACCTGAGAAAGTAATAAATATGCATATTTCATGAAATGTACTAGAATGTAGACAGCCATTATAATTTTCTACTGAGTTACCACCCCCTATAACATTTGTAAGAGACTGTAATTTCTACAAGCACTGCTGGAGGGCTATCAGGTTTTTATGGTCATACATTTTCATATTATGTTGTCCAAAAATGATTATTCATTTACTTAAATGTTCAATTTTATATGATAAAAATAATGATCTAATAAAACCTACTGTGATTTCCTTAATACCCTCTATTTAAGGTCATTGAAAGAAGCAATACTGGTGCTTTTCAGCATTCTTGAGGCAATTTCTGGCCTGCATACATGGCCTGCCAATTTAGAGTCAATTTGGGTAACTTAGCAATATTAGAATTTTTAGGATAAACTCTGGACAATACAGAATGCAATAGTTCGTGACTACCTTTTTCTTGCAGTCAGAATATAACAGTTTTATCCATTCTCACTTCCACTTGATTTGTAATTGCAGTGATACATTAGAAGTGTTTGCTAATTTTCTAGTAGAGGCCTTATGCTCCAAATGGGTTAAACAGAGCTCTCTGTTTAACAAAAATAAAACTTTTAATATTCATTTTGAGGTGGGCTAATAGTCTTTTTCATTAGGATAAAGGCTCACACACTGAGAATATCTTTCTGCCATCTGAGTAATCAATGAGCCAATATGGTTGTAAATCTTCCAAAAATTCCCCATGGTTCAATTCGAAGAGAAGTGTTTATTCTTCTCAGCCCCCTATCCTTCATTTCTCCACTATCATTTTGTAACTGTAGGGGAAATCTTTTCATCTTGCAGTAAAGAGAAAGTGTTTCACACCTCTCCTTAGTGACTTCTGCCTATTAAAACAATCTTTATTATTTCCATTTATGCTAATCATGGGAGAAGGGGTGATACAAAAAAAAGTTGCTTGGAAAAAAAGAACTATAAAAACCCTACAATCAGGAAAACCATTTATTTCCTTACTGTTATTTTAATGTTTGAAATGTTTAACTTGCGGTTTGTCATTATTTTAACAGAAGTACCATGCAAAGTAATGATTAAGTCTAAATGACCTTGTTCATTAAATAGTACAGTGGACAGCTTTATACAAAAAAGTAAAGAGTCAGACTTGCCAATAGTTTCAGACATGCAATGATTAATTTATTGGTTCTGTATAATGCTCTAAGTGAAATGATTGATAATCTACTTGGAAAATATATAATAAATGAGTCACATCATAATGAAAGCGATTTTTTTAAATTATACTGAATTTCTATAAAAATATGTGATAATAAAAAAGGTTAGTAATTATGCTGACTTGATACAGTTACAGAGCTAATCTCTTGGAGATTTTTACTTCCAAAGATAAATTACTGGAATTGTGAAACAGTAATTATTAATTAAAAGCTAATACTCAAAATCATTTTGAATAAAATCCACAATTCTAGGCAGTAAAGGAATCATTTAAAAAAGCATTATAGTATTGTGGGTAAGCTTTAATGCCACCTAATATTTCAAAATCTTTGTGCATGGTGACTTTAAAATATTAAATTCACTTAGAAAACATGTAATAACATTTTATTACACATGATACATATGGTAATTTTGATTATTCAGTGAATAATTTTGTTACTCATTCTGATAGGTTGAAGCTGTCTGTACCCCAGAAAAGGTCGTGCTCTTAAAGCTAATCCATTCCTGTAGGTGTGGAAATATTGTGAGTTGGAATTTTTGATTAGATTATTTCACTTGATGCATGCCCCAGGTAGGTCTTAACTCTCACTGGAGTCCTTTAATAAGAGATGAAATTCAAAGAAGCTAAAACAGAGAAGTGGAGAGAGACAGACACAGAGAAAAAAAAAGAGAGAGAAACCATTGAAACAGAGAGGAAGCCAGTGAAACCAGAAACTGGAAGCAAAGAAACTTGTGAGAGAAGGGATGGACCAGCAAATAATGCTATGTGGCTTGCCATGTGCCAGAGGAGTCCCAGATTGTCAGCAGCCCTCCTTCAGGAAGAAAGTATCGTCCTGTTGATGCCTTGATTTGGACATTTTCATAACCTCAGAACTGTGTATTTGTAAACTAATAAATTCTCATCATAAAAGTCAACCCATTTCAGGTATATTACATTTTGGCAACTTTAACAAACTGTTTGACTCATTGTGTGGGATATCTATATGAACACTCTGCTCTTGATATGCCTTCCACTGTGATCAGAACTGTTAACCTCTGTGGAATCCATTTTCTCAGCATCTCTGTCCTCTGTTTTACAATTAGTTTCAGCCAAAGAAAGATACTGACAGGAGACTGCAAAGGAGAAGAGCGAGGTGGGGTGTTTCTTTTGGCTCTGGTAATGGCTGCATGATCGGGTTACAGTTTAAGTCACCTGGTCACTCCTTCACATTTTAAACCTCTCATCAGGCACCATACATACACTCACCTCCCCTTGCCATTTCAGAACTAGCAATGGTAACAGCTTCTCACTGTCTTTGGCCCATGAGTCTTTTATCTTTCTTGGCTCCCTTAAACCATTTCACACCTTTGTAAGATGCCCTTTCATTAAATCTTCTTAACTTGAACCTTTTGATTGTGCCCTTTGTTTTCTGCATGACTACATACTCTCATGATAAATGATAATTTTACTTTAAATGCTTATGTTTTATGTTACTATTCTCAAACACCCAATCGGGTATACCTCAGTTTATGTAATACATGCATGCAGGTATTCAAATTGTAATTTTTGATACAAATTAGTCTTCCTTTTGAAAGTTTTCAAAAGCCTTCATTATTTTCCCCACTTTTACCATTTTAACCCTTTCTCTTCCTATTCATTCCCCCCATCCAAGCCTCCATTTCTGTTTAGAGAACCACATTCATTGTGAGTCACTATTGTTATCATCGTCTCCTACCCATCCACCCCCACCACCCCTATTGTATGTCCAACCAGTTCATTGCCAATATGAATTAAAAGTTGTGAATTTTTCTCATAGATGCCTTTTCCTTTCCTTTTCCACTTCTTAGTTTGGGTCCTCACTGCTTCTCAATTGAATTATATGCACTTGTTCTATGCACGAGAACCTGCCACTCCAATGAGCAAGCAAATATCCATGAACAGAAATGAGATTTAAGGAACACATAGCTGCTAAAGTCATTTGGGAATGATTTTAGGGACTTTCACAGAAAATTTAAACTTTAAAAGTGATTTTCACCTTCAGTATACTCTTTAGAACTATCCCATGAATAAAATGAGACTTTACCCTGCTTCCATCTCTTAATCACTGCCCTAATTTTAGTCTCTCATTTTTTTAATTCTTTTTGCAAATCATTGTCAGCTTGATCCCTCTAATGTACAGGACAGTCTTACCTCCTTCCCTCAACCATCTTTCACAGCTTATCTTGCAAATGGGGTCTTGTTGGAAAAATCCTTTTTTCTGATGTCTCACCCATATAATTTCTCTCTAATCTTTCCAGTTTTATCTCCCATTTACGCACATACAACGAGATTATATGATGTTGGTGAACATAGACCATGAAATCAGACAACATAGGATTATATTCTTTGCACCGCCCCCAACAGTTCAAACTTGAGCAAGTTATTAAACTTCTCTGAATGTCAGGAACCTTATTTTTAAAAAGTGCATGCTAGCAGTAACTCCATTTGGAGTATAATACATGAGTTACTGTTTTCCAAGTACTCTCAGACAAAGCAGACTATCTGTAATTACCCCTGTACATCCTGTGGGGGTGAAAAACATGCCTGGGTAAGAGTAGAATATAACGAAATATCAAGAAAACTTTCAACCACAGTTGTGGCCTGCAGCTACTTGTGCTGCCATGTTTTTAAGTCAATCTAACAATCCATATCCTCTTTTGAGCTTTTGCTGATTCTATAACTGGATGTAACTTTTATGTTTATGCACTCACCACTCCCCAGCAGTGTTTTAGTTTTTCTTACAGAAGATAGTCTTATAATTATATGTTAATATCTTTATATATAGAGAAAGTGATGCATAGAAATAGATAAATTTCTCTACAAGATTGTCCACTATTTGAGTTCAGATACAGTGTTTATCTTTTCCTGCTACTAAAATTTTGCTTAAAATGTAGTTTGCATAGTAATTTTAATAGCTCCTTTTTATCAAATGACTACTATTTAATAGACATTTCTCTGAGATTATCCCTAATCTGCAAAGTAAGTGTTATCTCCACTTCATATACAACAAAATGTCTCAAAGTGGGGCCAGTTCACAAACTGTTTATTACTCACCCACAAAGAGATAAATACAAAAATTGAGAATAAGTGCTTAGAAACTATTCTAACAATTTGACATTGCCATGAATTCCAAGTGTGTGATCAGTGTCAGCAAATGTGGTTTGTGGTTTAAGTTTTTTGTAGAAGTAGGTTGGCAAGCTGCAATGTCAGGGAAACATCTCTGAGTTCTCTATTTAAGAAGCTCATGCAGAACATAAACTCCTGCACTGATTCCATCATCAAGAAAATCTTGCTAAAAATTAAAAATATTAGCTGAATATTATGGTTGTTACAATGCAGTAAAAATGGTGAAAAATGTAAAAGTTAATGCATTAATTGCAAGATTTTTTTCTCTTTAAGTAATGATCTAGAAGATGATAGTAAACTACATTGCATCCTAAGGTACAAAGGTTATAGGCATGAAACTTCTGTTGAGAATGTTTGTACAAAAAACAAACTCTTTTTGTTTATGCAAGTAAGAAACATTGTTCTTAACTTTTAAAGATGTGGATTGGAGAGCCATCCTTCCTTTTGTCTAATATCTTGGGTATCTTTAATGATCTTAGTACTTCTCACAAAGAAGGTCACATGTTTTGCAATGGCAGCTAACATCAAAGGGCAAAGCAAAAGTTCAATCTTGGAATAACAGAGTTCCTAAAAATATAACACAATCCATAAATTAGGTACAATTATCAGTGAAATGGGTGATTTTGATATTACACATTTGCAAAAATTGTCACAGACCATCATACAACATTGATAGAATATTTTAAACCTTATTTTCAATCAAAAAGGTTCACATAAAGCAATTCATGGCAGCTGAATTGATTTCTTTCATATTTAACTCTAGCCATACAGGTTAAATTCTGGAACTGGAAATTAATGTGAGATTGAACATGAATTTTGAGAATGCAGCAATACTCTCCTCATTTTGGATAAAATTTAACAATGAATATCCTAAGCTTGCTGAAATTGCTTCAAAATCTCTTCTTCCATTCCTATCAACACACTTCTAAGGGAAACATTCCTTTACTATGACTGATCTTAATATAAGACGTGGAAATAACTTAGCTGAAACATTATTCCCTACTAGAAGTGCTGTAGTCAATCCAAAGAGATTAAATCAACAAGCAAGAAGCAAGCACATTTGTCCTTAGAAATTTAAATAATTGATATACATCCAAAGAAGCATAAGGTGCAGCCTTGGAGGTTTCCATACATGTCCAGGGTATACACAGTTTGATCCCCAACCACTCTCATGGCCTCCTGGTAGGTACTGCTTCCTTAGCAAGGTTACTCATGTCTGAATTTCCTCTCCCTGTGTTTGCTGTCTCCCTGTGAAAGAAGGCAAAGATTTCTTGCATGGCTTTGCAGGATTTTGATGATGAAGAAGGCAGGGAAGGGCACACTTGAGAAAACCTCATCTGCAAACAGTAATAAGTGTGAAACAGTATGTTGCATGCAAAGAACCACAATAGCATTGATTTATTTTCTGGATAGGTATGATAAGTCATGAAAGTCAACATGCTTGCAACCTGTAAATTGTGAGATGAATATTAACCAACTTTTATTTCTATTACTGTTTGATATTTGGATTTTTTCTGTGGACAAAACGTCACAATATATGGAAAGTTGTTTTGTAAACTAAAAAAAAAAGGAAAAAATTATTTAAGTTCACGGTTAAAATGCTAGTTTCTCCTCATCTCCCTAATGTGTCAACAATGGTGGGCCCTGGGGCCAGTTCTTGGACCGTGTCCATCTGTATCCTGAAGATGCAGAGGACAAAAGAGGCAAAATTCTGCCCTCATGCAACTTATACCCAACTAGGAGGAAACTAATAAGTAAAATATATAGTATTTCCAAAGATGATACGTTCTATGAAGAAACATCAATCAGGGAAGGGAGATAGGAAGTGCTGGGGAAGCAATTTGAAATAAGGTGTGAGGGAAAGCCTCATTAAGAAAGTGACAATTGAAGCAAAGGCTTGAAAGAAGACCGAAAGCTAGAAATATGTTTATCTGTGGGTTCAGTGAGTCAAGCAGCCTGAGATAGAAGTAGTCTGAGCCTGTTTGAAGACTGGCTTATCCAGGGTACCTGGAACAGAGTGAATGAGGAGAGCGGAGGAGATGGAGAGGAGTTGAACAGGTGATGTATGGAGATGGAGATTAGAACAGGTGAGGTCTTGTCAGCAGTTAAAGGATGCTGATTTTTCTCTCTAATTAAGATGAGAAACCATTATATATTGAACAGAGGGTTGAAATGATCTTATATATATATATTTAACAGACTATTCATTGTTGTAGGGACAGTAGACTATAGGTGGATGGGATCAGAAACATGGAGGCCAGTTAGGAGGCTATTCCAATAATCCAGGTGAGAAGTAAAGGTGGTTTGAACCTCAGAAGGAGTAATGAAGGTGACGAGAAATGGTTGAATTCTGTGTGTGTTCTGAAATTAGAGCAAATAGGACCAACTGATGAGATGAACAACTTTCCTAGTACAACTCCTGGCACAAAGTAGTTTGATAATTAATTATTGAATGAATGAATGAATCTTAATTATGATAATGTGCATGCATTGCCAGACTAGAAAGACATAGTAAATTAATGTCTCCTAATTTGTTTAAATCTATAATCATAAGATTGCTTATAAACTGAGAATTATAATTCATTTCCTTTTCACACCTTAGATGATAATTGATTTTAATATCTATTAATAATATAATCAATTGCATGGTTACTCAAAATTAGACTGCTTTGCTTTGGGTTTGAGAACTGGGAATTATTTTTTGTTGCCTAATCCTATCACCATTCCCAGACAATTTTGCTTTAATACTTCTCAAATGATTCTTTCTCTCTTTTTTTAGCCCTTTTCTGGTCCAGAGTATCATCATATCACACCTTAGTTGCTAAAATCATTTTTATCTTACTTTCACCTCTCTGTACTCAAAGCCTCTCTGCCCATAACTGCTCAAACAGTTTTTTTCCTCCTTCTTCTTCTATTTCACCTAATTTTAAAAGAATTTATACTATGGCCAATGTGATAAGGCGAGAAACAAAAGTACAGCTATAGCTATTGAAAGACAGAAGTAAAATTATACTTTGACAATGTGGTTAGTATACAGAGAAACCCCAAAAGAAATCATGAAATACTCTTAGAATGAGAAAGAGATTACTTAATGAGGAGATAAAAAAACAAATATTTCTGTACATTTTGACTTGCAAGATAACCAGTCAAAATACAGAAGGTGGAAAAGATATCAGTTAAAGTAGCAGCCAGTGTGGGAGCACCAGGACGGGCTTCCCCTCCAGCTCTGGGCAACACTTTGTCACGTGGGCTCTGTGGCAGCTCTGCAGGTAGCAAATCTCTCACCACAAGAGCTCACACACAGTCTAAGTAGCAAGAGAGCCAGAAAGGTGAGGGACTGAATTCACCTTTTCCTCCAAAATTCTTTCCCCCTCACTTAAGTTCTTTCTCTCAAAGCCTTCAGAGAAGAAACTCAGCCTCTGAGTTAGTAATGTTTGTTTCATTTTCACCTCCAAATTAGTTACAGCGCCTAGCAACAGTGGGGGGCTAAATATGATCCTTAAAATACAAGGTCTCTGTTTTCTATTCCATTAACTAAAATGTTCATTTCAGGTATCTCCCCAGAAGATAACCACCTTCAGCCTATAGGGAATATTTTAAATCTCAGCTGCCTGTGAGCTAGAAACTGCTTAAGGCCTTTAATGGCAAGACTTATGTTTTGTTTTGTAATGTATTTTGTTTGGTATCGTAACATTGCACTTCCAAGGTTTCAAAAATCGAAAACAAAAATACTGCAAAAAAAATAAACTCTCACAACTCATCGGCCTCAAACGAAGGTATCAGTTGGAACTGAGATTATTTCATGCTCAAGGTCATTCAATATCACATACAAAATTCTGATAGAACTATGATTCAAACACAGCTCCCCAGACTCCCAAGCCAATACATATTAACTTACCAACATATCAGTTATGTTTGAGAAAGATTATGCAGTAGGATTTTAAGTTTACAGAGAAATAAAAGACCAATCACCGAAGATCATCTCCAAAGAACATAGTGACTGTTCCTTACAAGATATTTTCATCACAATTCACTGTTTCAAAAACAGTACATTCAATTTTATTGTTAAAAACAGAAAAATTTTCCCCATTAAAAAATAAAAAAGTAGGCTACATTTGTTTGTAGAAGCTTTGAAAATCCAAATATGCTATATCTAGACTCACAAAACTACCATTCTTTCTAAACTACTACTAGTCTTTCTAAAATGTGGAAGTGAATATTAGTGAACACGCAAAACAATCACTGAGCACCCACCACCCTCCTCTTCCCCACCGCCACTTTCTCCTTATGCTCTCGTTCACTGACTAGTCAATATAAATAGGTGTACTACCAGGACACTTAATTTTTACAAACACCCACACTCTGATACTAAAATAATGCTGCCTCCTACATTTCACCACAGCTGCAACATGCTCGTTTACTGCTGTTTCCAAGGATCTCCCACAGGGCCAAATGAGACTAAAGAACAATAAATTAAGGAACACAGAATGCCTATACTAATTTATAACTGTTCAAGCTCAAGCAATATAAAATAAAAAATAGTTATGGGGAAAAGGTATTTCTAAATTGTGTTATTTTGTAATGAATAATGGAGAAATGTTATCTGAAGGAACATTTCCTAAAATCTTTGAAGAAAACCAGGTGAATAAAATGAAAAGGTTATCATATTCATTAACATTTTAAACCACAATAGATTTATAATTTAGTAGTTTTCTGATTAATATTGTCATTAATATGAATGAGTATGTGAGTTTTTTCTTTTTGTTTTTTGTATTTGGACCAATACTTCCAAATTTCCTGGTAAGAAAATATAGCTCTTTGGGAGTAAAAAGTGGCTGTATTTATTAGGATTTTATTAGAGTTTTCTCATTCATTTTGTACTTAATGTTAAAATTATCTTCATAAAGAATTCATTCTTTCAAGAGAGAAGTATATCCTGCAATGATTTATCCACTAAGCCTGTTGAATGGGAAATTCATTGAATAAGAAGATATAAATTGGAGTGATTGCCTGGCTTACTGGGCATGCACCCACCCTTGGTTATGACTCAAACTCCGGTAGAGGCAACTGATACAAGTTAAACCAATCCATTTCTCTCTCCTGGGATTTTGAAACTAGAACAGAGTAATGCAATGAAATGTGAGTTTCAGAGTGGAATAAGTTTTCTGGTAGTTTCAAATGCAAAAAATTAACATCATTTCTATAATGTAGTTACATCATAGGGGGAGTTATCACAATCTCAAAGTCTGATATAAATTATTAAGAAAAACATAGAATGGGCATAAACACTAAAAAATTAAAGCAAAACATTAAACCATTTGCTTTATCTAAATCAAAATTTTATTGGTATTCATCCAAATTATGTGATTGTAAGTAGAAGTAAATTTATCCATTATAGACAAATATTTTTGGTATTAAGATTTTCTTACAGTTACTAAGTAACTATAAGGAAAACGCTATTTTGAAAACTTACTTTAAGACTGTTTACTATCTTAAATTTCCCATGGCCTCCGTATTTTGATCCTGATTAAAAAGTTATTCAATATGAGACCGTATCAGTAAATCACCAAAAATTGTGTCCTTTTGTAGGACATTGCAACTCCTTCTATTTGATTAAATTTACATAATAGTCTACTTACAATTGCTTCTTTGTTTTTTTTTAATTGAGATTTTTCAGATACCATACAGCTATCCAGAGATCCAAAGTGTACAATCAATTGCCCACGGCACCACCATACAGTTGTGTGTCTATCAACAAAATTAATTTTTTTTTCAATTTTTAGAACATTTTCACTACTTCAGAAAAGAAATAAAGATTAAAAAAAAAAAGGAAACTCAGATCCTCCCATACCCCTAACCATGGCCCCCTCCATTACTGATTCATAGTTTTGGTATAGTACATTTGTTACTGTTGATGAAAGAATGTTAAAATGCTACTAACTGTAGTATATAGTTTGCAATAGGTGTATATTTTTTCCTTATATGCCTCTCTATTGTTAACTTCTGGTTATAGTGACATACATTTGTTCTAGTCCATGAGAGAGATTTCTAATATTTGTATAGTTAATCATGGACATTGTCCACCACAAGATTCACTATTTTATACATTCCCATCTTTAACTTTCAACTTTCCTTCTGTTGACATGCATGGCTCTGAACTTATCCTTTCCACCACATTCACACACCTTTCAGCACTGTTAGTTATTCTCATAACATTCGACCATCACCCCATCCATTTCCAAACATTTAAGTTCACCCTAGTTGAACATTCAGCTCATAATAAGCAACCGCTCCCCATTCTTTAGCCTCATTTCTTTATCTTGGTAACTTATATTTCATTTCTATGAGTTTACATATTATAATTAGTTCATATCAGTGAGACCTTACAATATTTGCCTTTATGTGTCTGTCTTATTTCACTCAATACAGTGATTTCTTCATCAGCCCTTTTTTTTTAAGGTGGTTTTCTTCACACACTATACATTCTGTCCTAAGTAAACAATCGTTGGTTCCCCGTATAGTCACATATTTATGTTTGAGCACCATCGCCACTCACTATATAAGGACATCCCCATTTCTTCCACAAAGAAAGAGGAAGAGTCAAAGAAGGCAGAGAGGCAAAAGAAAAAGAAAAGAAAAAAGAGAAAAACAATAAAAAAAAACCTTGATATATCGCTAGAAAGCGACAAAAGGAAAGATAGCACTAACCTAAAGTAGAATAGAGTCAGACAACATCTTCAATGCCAGGAGTCCCATACCCTTCCCCTATTACCCACCCCCCATATGCATTTAGCTATGGTATATTGCCTTTGTTACATTAAAGGAAGCATAATATAATGTTTCTGTTAATTCTAGCCTCTAGTTTGCAATGATTATATTTTCCCCCCAATCCCACCCTCTTTTTAACACCTTGCAATGCTGACAGTCATTTGTTCTACCTCATGTAAAAACATATTTGTACCTTTTATTACACTTCTTGAGCATCCTAGGTTTCCCTGAGTCACACTGTCCCAGTCTTTATCGTTCTTCTTTTGTTCTGGTGTCCCACATGGTCTCAGCCTTCCTCTTTCAACCATATTCACAGTCATATTTGTTCAATTTACTTACATTGCTGTGCTACTATCTCCCAAAATTGTTTTCCAAACCTCTCACTTCTGTCTTTTCCTTTCTGTCTGCAGTGCTTCCTTTAGTGTTTCCTGTAGAGCAGGTATCTTGTCCACAAACTCTGTCATTGTCTGTTTGTCAGAGAATACTTTAAGCTCTCCCTCACATCTGAAAGATAGTTTTGCCGGATATAGGATTCTTGGTTGGTGGTTTTTCTCTTTCAGTATCTTAAATATATCAACTCACTTCCTTCTTGCCTCCATGGTTTCTATTGAGAAATCCACACATAGTCTTATCAAGCTTCCTTTGTATGTGATAGATCGCTTTTCTCTTGCTGCTTTCAGGATTCTCTCTTTATCTTTGACGTTTGATAATGTGATTATTAAGTGTCTTGGCATAGGCCTATTCTGATCTATTCTGTTTGGGTACGCTGCACTTCTTGGATTAGTAATTTTATGTCTTTCATAAGAGATAGGAAATTTTCATTGATTATTTCCTCTATTATTGCTTCTGCCCCTTTTACCTTCTCTTCTCCTTCTGGGACACCAATGACACTTAAATTCTTGCTTTTCATTTTGTCTTTAAGTTCCCAGAGACATTGCTCATATTTTTCCATTCTTTTCTCTAAATGTTCTTTTATGTGTAGGCTTTCAGGTGACTTGTTCTCCAGTTCCTGAGTGTTTTCTTCTGCCTCTTGAGATCTGCTGTTGTATGTTTCCATTGGGTTTTTCATCTCTTGTGTTGTGCCTTTCATTTCCATAGTTTCTGCCAGTTGGTTTTTCGAGCTTACAATTTCCACCTTAAGTATGTCCTGTGTTTTCATTATATGGTTCAGCTCTTTCTCCATATCTTCCCTAAACTTTTTTGAATTGACTTGTTATTAGTTGTTTTAATTCCTGTGTCTCAGTTGAAGTGTACATTTGTTCCTTTGACTGGGCCATAACTGTGTTTTTCTTAGTGTAGGTTGTAATTTTCTGTTGTCTAGGCATGGTTACCTTGGTTACCCCAATCAGGTTTTCCCAGACCAGAACAGGCTCAGGTCCCAGAGGGAAGAAATAGTCAGTATCTGGTTTCCCTGTGGATGTGTCTTAGAAAATTGGTACACCCTGTGATGCCTCAGGTCGCTGTGATTTTCTGCCCAGCAGGTGGTGCCTGTTAGCCTAAAAAATTCTTGACTGGTGTGAGGAGGTATGGCCGTGTTCTCCCAGGCTCTGGGGTCTGGTTCTAAATGGAAAGGGCCCCACCCCTTTCCTCTTAGAGAAGATAGAACCCCTAGAGGGAGGTCATTAGCATTTCAATGGTCTCTCTCTCTGCTTGTGCTATCTCCACCCTTCTCTGAGTCACAGCACTGGGAACTGTAATGGCTGGGGCTTTCTCCACTGAGCCAAAAAAAAAAACAGTCCCCTTCAGACCTAGTCCATGGCAACCCTCTGGTTCTCCAAGGTCAGTCATCACCCAAAGCCTCTGTCTGCTTTTTGGGGATTCATACCTGTAGTGAGTAGTTCACACTCGCTACTTAAAACCCCGGTTGGAGCTCAGCTGAGCTATATTCGCTTGCTGGGAGAGAGCTTCTCTCTGGCACCACGAGGCTTTGCAGCTTGGGCTATGGGGGAGGGGGTCTCTTGACTTGGATCTGCAGGTTTTACTTACAGATTTTATGTTGTGCTCTTGGACATTCCTCCCAATTCAGGTTGGTGTATGATGAGTGGATGGTCTCGTTTGTCCCCCCGCAGTTATTCTGGATTATTTGCTAGTTGTTTCTGGTTTTTTTTAGTTGTTCCAGGGGGACTACTTAGCTTCCACTCCTCTCTATGCTGCTGTCTACAATTGCTTCTTTAAGAAACTAACTTCATTCTAAAAAGTCTAGTTTCAATCATGGATATTTTCAAGTCAAACTATTTTTTCTAGGTCTGTAGAGGATATATTTATCAATACTTGGCCAATTTGCATCACTGACAATGAGGCTTAGTATGCAAAAATAGAATTAGAGTTGCCTACCTGTACAAGGCTTGGCCTAGTACTTTTCTAAATTTATCTAATCCCTATATCCCTTCCACCATTCCTATATATATAGATGATATATGTCAACTCCCTCCTTGAGGGCAAAAACAATGTTTTATTTATTTTGGTATTCCCAATGCCTAGCATTATTCCTGGGACATAGCAATATTTCATAAATATTCACATAAATATGAGCTGAAATTGTGACTTGGAAATCTTTAAAATTATCAAATATGCTTAGGTATTTATATATTAAGGATAATTACATAATGAAGTCTACTTGCTTTAATACTACTAATTCCTAAAATGGAGGATCTGAAGTATTACAAAATAGATCAAGACATTTCCCCAGAACCTCACTGTTACTTGCGCATATTTTTATTGTTTTGGGGGATGGAAATACATAGCACAATGGACTCTTCCCAGTCCTTTAATTCCATTTCCACTGTCAGAACTATCAAAAGAATATCACTTTTGATACTCTGGACAGTTTAACATCATAGCAATAATTGCTAACCCAATCTGATTTTGCTTACCAACATAGAAACATACTTGAAAAACATGTGCCCAGAATCATATACAATTAGAAGATTAAAGAATTCTAATCTTCATGAGAACAATCTTTTTTTCAAATAGCTCTATTCAATCTGGAATGGACACCTCAAAAATCAGTGAGCTACGATCACATATTCTGGCACACTGCCTATCACAGAGTAGATGTTCAGCAAATATTTGTTCAATGAATGACTGAAAGAACTGCATGAATCAAGCATTTTAAAGCAGGTTGAAATGTTTTTGGTGTCATAGAAATATTTTCTGTTTTTTAGGCTTTTATTCCAAAAAATGTTAATGAACAATTATGTGCAATAAATAAGAGGCATTGATACAATATTTATGTCATTTTCATAGAGGTAGTATTACTTGATTTACTTTTTTGGAAATGTTCACTTTTATTTCTAAATAAAATGCTTTCAGAGAATATTGTAAAAATAGTAATATAAGTATAACCCAATTTCTGTAAAATATAATGTCAAGCATGGAAATTATGTTGAATTCTTAAGTGTCCAAAAATTAGAATTTGCTGAAAGCATTCAGGAGCATATATGTGGTCTTTTAGGTCAAAGTACCAAATCCTGATGATGTTACAACTTAACATATTACCAATAAAATGCACAGTTTATATGGTTGTCTTTATGTATTTTTTAAATTACTTGGCTCAAACTACATAGGCATAAAGAGATAAAGGTAAAAATTTACAATCTACAACTGAAAATTTTTCTTATGTTTAATGAGATTTTCCAGTATAATGGCTTCATAATTAATAGATTAAATATAAATAAATTTTTTCTTTAAGATATCTATAAGCACATGGCTTAATATATATATATATATACATTGTGAAGATTATAAGATTGAAAAAAAGAGTTTTGACAAATCCTGCATTGTTATAGCTTCCTTCTGTTAAAAGGTAGAGCGTAGAGTGATATAAGATTTTCAATGGAAACTATTTATCTTAAATGAAAATTATTGAATAGGGAGAAATAACTGTTGATGCATGACATATTTTCCTGGTCACTTTTTGTTTATCCTTCCAGATCTATTCTTTTCCCTACTCTTTACCCTGGGAGACTAAACCATCCAGGTTCCCTTGACCTATTTTCCAGTTGAGCTCAGCCTATGGAAGGCATTGAAGGAGATCAAAAGCTGGGAGGAAAGAGAGAACAATATATATTTTTTTCATCTCCCAGTCCCACCCCCAAGCCAGCTAGTCACAGCTCCTAACTAGAAGCCCCCTTCCACAGCTATAGCCTTAGCTCCATCAGTCACCTGAGGGCAGGATGGTTTCCTAATATTCCAGCCCCTGGGTGCTCCATCATCTTGTGTAGTTCCCTTAATTATGCATGTATCTCTGTAAATAGTTTGTTCGTTCTTCATTAAGTTCTAACACTTTGAGTATACAATTTATTTGCTAATGGAAACCTCATTGTTACTCATTTAATAGTACTCATTTTCTAGGAAATTTGCCAATATATATAAAATTATTGTGGTAGAGTGGGGTTGAACTATGAGATAAGTTTTCAGGATATCCATCATTGAGAAGGTGATTTTGGAGTAAATACCTAAAGGAAGTGGTAATTTAAAAAAAAAAAAAAAAAAGAAGAAGAAGAAGAAGAAAGAAACAAAAGTAAATAAAAACAATTAAAATGAAGTCCTTATCAAAATGACATAATGCAAAGTGAATTAGACTTGTCATAAGAAAACTCAGGTCTCATCATGGCTTTGTCACTTTCTACTTCAGTTTCTTCACATATAAAATGAGAATGCTTCCTGCACAGGGTCATAGTGTTTTCAATGGGAAAAGTTCTATATGCTGAAAGTGATTTAAAAATTGCATATTATTATGTAACTGTAAGTTATTATCAATAAACTCATATTACTTATTCATAATAGCTGACATTTTTAAAAGAAAATAATAAAGAAGGCAAATACTGGCCACTTTAATACCTGTTTCACTGAGTTAATCTTTAATATTTTAAAACCCACCAAATTGATTGAAATCAGTTGTGGGATAGACATAGTCAGATGGCATTGGTTTGCGTGGGGACAGGAGAACTTGAAACTCTGTGGTTTTCTGCTGATTGCTTCAATTGGAAACCTGATGCAGTGCCTCACAGGGGGCACCAATTGTGTTTTTCTGTCCAGCAGTAACCACAGTGACGCAATGAATTACTCAAGACAAAAGTCAAGAGAGGCGAGAGTGAGAACAACTAAAGGGAGAGTGTCCTCCTAAGCAGTTCTCATCTCGGTTTTTATTGAGATTTTTGGGGTAGGGAGATGTGCTGGCACTCAAGGCTGTTTAGGGAGGCAGGAGGGGAGGCAGGATGTTTTGACCTTTATGGCACAAGATCCACAAGCAAGTAGACAACAAATAAGCCCGGCTTTGGAAGTGGAATGTGCTATGTGCAAGGACACAGCATAGCAAAGCAAGACATTCTAGTTTACAATATTTTATCTACAGAATTCCCATAAAACTCCTCTTCAGCTTCATCTCATTTTTCTTCTCTTTATCATTCATTGTTCATAGACCACCTTATTCACATTTTTTCTCTCCCATTGTCTACAGTATCAATGTACAATTAGTAGCAGGGTATTTTGTTAATTAATACCAAAGAGTTTTGCTTACGCCTTGATAAAATTTTATTTCCTTCCCTTCACAAGAAGATTTTGAGGCTCTTCAAAAATAATTCAAAAAGCAAAAATACTATGAAGAGGAATATCATGAAAATAATGTATTTTACATTTTTTTATTAAAAATACATCCACAAAAACTTATGTTTGTTGAATGTGTACACAATGAATTCCCAGAGATTTTTATCCAAAGAGTTTTTTGTCAATAGTGGATAGAATTGAAGTGTTATTTCCTGAGCAGTAAGTGATCAGATTGTACTATTACAATTGTTTTTCCCCACACCTGCAGAGAAGCGGATGCAGTGATCTAATTGATTTTTTATTTCTAATGACAAATATGGCTCAGCATTCATTTGGTGTTTCAATGACTTCTAGTCCCTACTCTCTCTCTGCCTGTACCCACTCTATTTCAAATGCTTAACTACTATTTGTAACAGATGTGGCAAGATTTGGGTGAAAAGAAAGGGAGTCACAACAAGGGAATGTTGCCTTAGCTACATTTGTTCTGGATCTCTGTGACCCACAGCTCCTTGGAAATGTTTCTCCGGATTTTTTTTTTGTTGTTGTTTAGTCTTAGCAGCTTCTTCAGTGATATAGAAAAAGATGGCATACATAACCTATGCAGAAATAAAATGGAGTTGTAATTGAATTTCTGCATAGTAGTTTAATGACTCTTAGACATTCATGTACACTAAAAGCAGATAGGGAGTTTTTAAAAATGTGATTCTCTTCCAACCCCCAGACCATCTGGTTTGATGGGATGTTGATGAGCCCCTTTTATTACTCTGCTAGTTGGTGTCAGAGGCAGGATTAGGAGTCAGATAGACTCCCAGTCTCCTATGCCACAATGTCTCCAGCAAAGCTGTGCAATTTACGTAGCAAAAGTTCATTTAATATTTGTTGCATGCTTTTTACGATGGCCTAGGGCTTTTCTGATTGGGAAAGTTCATAGCCTAACAGGGCCACATTTGAACAAAATCTATTATGACATTCAAAGAGTGGATCAGCATCTAAAGCTATGCTTTTCAAAATATTAACGACTACCCAGGTGACTACTCAGCATTTGAAATATGGTTATTTGACTGAGGAGCTGAATTTTTAGTTCTACTAACTTTTAATTAATTTTAATTTAAATATCTACATGTGGCTAGTGGCTACTCTATTCTCAGCCCAGATACAGAACATTTCTATCATAGTGGGATGTTGTATTGGACTAAAATGTATAACTCTGTCATAGTCTGCATGTATCTTCAACAGTTCAATAGGAACTGTTGCTCTTTAACCAAATGGCAGTTGCCAAGATCAATGGCAGAGGCCGCTAGGATCTACTTCAAGTGATGCTGTGCCCAGAAGCCTCTGTTCTTAGGGGGTATTTTAGTTAAAACTAATATTGGTGTCCTACTTGAATTCAAATGCTTTCACTATCATTCATTATCTGAATGACTGTGGAAAAGTCTCTTTACGTGTTTGATCCTTTCCCCATTTGTAAATTTGTACATGGAGAAAACTACTTCTCATGTAAACACGCTAGAAGGTTGCAAAAGCATATATTCACTGCCCTCCTCTTCACTGGAACTGGATAAGAAATATGACAACACCAGTTTCCCCTTAGCCAGATTCAATCCCAGACATCTATGTTCCTTGGGAAGAGATCTCTGAATATTCACATTACCCTCACTCACGGAGACTCTTAAGAAAGGGGACTTAGCTTACTTATCCTTTAGTTGATCATCAACTGCCTTCTCACAGCATGCTTTCCTTCCGCTAATAATTCCAAGTAAGCAAACAGGGCTTTTCCAATTCCAAAGAACCAATAGGCTACCATCCTGAGTTTTTTGTTCACTCTCACAGCTGAGACCCTTGGACAACCTTCAGCTCCAGGTAGGTCAGAATGCCCCTTCTAGCTCACAGTGGCAGCGGTGAAGTCAGCAAGCAAAATTGTTCATTCTTTTCTGTTCTTCTAGATACCTTCCCTGCCTCCCTACCTCCCTCTCTCTCTTTTTCACTTTTTCTCAGCCCAAAAGCCTATGCTAGTAGAGAAATACAAGCTTAGGGATGCAGAACTCACATGAGGACTGATTTGCTTAACCCAGAGATCTTCCATCTCAGCTGCATTTTATAGTAATTTGAGACACGGTTTAAAAAATGCTGATATTCAAACCCCTGAAATACTCTATTTGGAAAGCTCCTCAGGTGATTTTGATGTATAGCCAGCTGGGGCTAAGAACCACTGGAAATACGATCTGAGACAGCAGATTAGCAGTAGATCTGGATAAAGCCTTCAACAGTAGCAGCCATGTGCAGGAGTGGGTCTAACCAGAGATAGACAACCCATTCATTCCCAATATTGCTCTCCTGAGAAATCAGCAATTACGCAATAGGTAGGTTTTCATTCTAGCCCCTCTAACCCATGCTTCACTTCTGCATTTGGGCTCAGCCACAACCTGGCATCGTTGTTTGCTGAAGGTAAGTTCAAGTATCGGGAGGACTAGGCAGGCAAATGCAGACCAAAAAAACAAAAAAAAACGACAATTGTCAAAGAGGGAAGGGGGGGAAATGATCTCATTTTCAAACCCTTGTTTTTGACAGACATCACAGTCCAAGGGTCCCTTCCAGTAAAACATCACACAGGAAGCGAGCCACTGACTTGCTTGGGAATAGACAAGTCAGAATGCCATTCATGAAAGGGTTTCTTTTTTCAATACTGTCTGTTATTTTGCTGTAACTGACAATTAGAACCACAATAGAATTAGAAATAGTTTAATATCAAAATCAGAAAACTGCCATACACACACAAATACACATACACACACACAAACAAAATATTTGGCTTTTAAAAATGTAATTCTTAGCTGTTATAGCAATTGACAAAAGAAAACTAAATAAAACAAGGGCTTACTTCAACAATTCAACAATATAATCAGATGTACATGGTATTTTGCAGCAGTGTAAAGATCCAGGAATATATTGTTATAGATCCAGAATATAACATGAGGGTTTTTCTCCCCATAATTATCCCTCAGAAAAAGAGGTTCTGCCCTATTTCCAAGTCCTCACAAATTTTTTCTTATAAGATGCTCTCTATTTTGTATAGGGAAGATAGATTAGTTTGAAATATCCCAAGTTAATTCTAGTGTGTGATGTTTTGTGGAGGATAACTTAAAGAATCACTGAAAGAAGAGGCAAAGGCATTTAATATAGATTTTGTAATTGTGCCTCACAATAGTAGATGTCACTGTAAACCTGACTTTCAAAGATTTTGCTAAAAAGCAGGACAATAAATTGATACATAGTGGAGACTGTTATTACACATCTGCAGGATAAATGAACAAAAATATTTAAAATGTTATGAAATGCATAGTTGTGGCTTGGGACAAATTTCTTGTTGATAGTATCGTGTGCTTTCCAAATGTTTTTCTAAATGAGATTGCTTTATTAAATTCAGCATAGGAAAAAGCAGTATTTCTAAATTAATATGTTTTTAATATTATTTAAGTATGCATATGTATATAAACAATTTGATAATACAATTTGATTATACATTTGACTGTTTCACAATATCCTGAAAAGTCTGTTTTCCCCCAAAACATTATTTTTTTTTTTTACATTTTATTATTGGCAAATAAGAGAGCTCCTTAAAATTCAGTTCATACCAATCCCCACTCTTGCTTGACCAACTGATATATTTCAACCCAGGTAACATTATAAAACATAGTTCCCAGGTCCACTGCAACCTTTTGTTTCCCATCTGCTTGTTGAGCTTACTCTCCTGACGTGTTTCCCCATGTGACCCTGTGAAGTATGCCACTCCTCTCTGTTCTAGAATCTGTGGAGACTAAAATATTTTTTTCTTCATGCATCTCTGATGTCATGTATCCTTGCCACACCTAACTATCCATATAAAGTTCCTTGCAACACAGTAATCTGGGAGTAATAATAGCAAAAAGAGGTTGTCAGATCTCTGAGAGAATATTGCTTATTTGTTTATTTATTTATTATTAGCAGAACTTAAATTTTTGGAAAGCAACATGGATCACCTGATTACAAAAAAAAAAAAAAATCATGTCCTCCAAACACCATAGGAATGTATGTAAATAGTGGCAAATTTTTTTCTTTCAATTTGCCTTCTTTATCCCAAAGCACTGGCAAATTTAAGATCAAAATATAAAGCTTAGATAATAGTAGCATGATAAAACCTAAGACATGTTTAATGTTAGAAATAAATGTTAATAAGAAAAAGGAAGAAGTCTTCAGGTTTTATATTCTATCTATACAACTTTTATCCACATTGAATACACTTGGAATATAACTCATTTATGAAATTTAAAATACCGAATTCATAAAATAAGCTTTTTACTCTTGAAAAATATCTTTTCTTTAAAAGAACTTAGAAATATCATATAAGATATTTCTCAGTGTATCCCAAATTGCAAAATGACATTTTACAATCTCAAAAGTATGTTTGAAAATTTCTACAACGGGATAAAATAACCCTTATTCAGCAACATAAAGTAATCAATAACATTAATCAAGAGAGGTCATAAAATCCAAATTACACTAATACTTTTATTGTGAATGTTTAGCATATTAATGAAAAAACTCTGTGCCTGAAAGTCCCTGTTAAACATGAATGATTATACATAAAAGACATACAATACAATTAAAACATAAACATGGAGTCACAATATTGGCTTTAATCTGTCCTCCACTATAATTGAGAGACCTTTATAGGCTCCTTCCCATATACTTATATGTAAATGTGACTATTAATAATATCTGTTCTACTTTTCTCCCAAATAGCAAAATGAAACAGTGTAAATAAATGTTCTTTATAAATAATAAAATTCTGCACAAACATTAGGAATTTCTAACCCTCCTTTCCTATTTTTTTCCCTCCCTAGCACTTGTCTTCTAATGCATTTTTTTGCATGATTGTTTATTGTTTGTTTACCCTACTAGACTGTATGCCCTATAAAGGTAGGAACTTTTGTCTATTCTCTATGTCTGGTACAAAAGAGACATCAAACAAATATTTGTAGGATGATGCCAAAGAGGGAAATATATAGCAATTTATAACATTAAATGCTTATATTAGAAAAGAAGAAAGGTCAAAATCAATAATCTAAGCCTCTAACTTAAACTGCTAATATAGGAAGAGAATTATAATGCCAAGAACAAAACAATGAAATTGAAAACAAACAAACAAACAAAAAACAATAGAGAAAAACCAATGAAGCCAAAAGCTGGCCCTTTGAAATGAAAAAGAATGAAAGAAAGAAAAAATGAATGGATTAAATAGCTTATTAATTCTCCATCATATCCTTAAAGTTTAAACAAATAATGATTTAATTTTGAGCCTTGCATACATTAAAGGGGAAAACTATAACAGTGAAATGAATTCATATTTTATGGCATGGAAACATTTATTAGATGAATTTTGACAGCATTTTAATTGTTAAAATGTAATTATTTCAAATTATCTTATTGTCATCTGTACAGATTAATGAAAAACCCAGATATTAAGACCATGTTGAGTAACTGATATATAAACAGATATTTATATCCTGTATAATTTAAATTTATCTAAAGCACCAGCTCTATTATTTCATAATAGTTCGGGGACTCACTCACTTCTCCAATGTTAAAACAGTGGAAGAAGACTTCAAAATTCAGAGTATACTTTTTAGACTTTGCTTAAATTATGTAGTGTGAATTTCCTTACTACTTACTCTAAAAAGTCCAATAAAAATCTATCATACATTTAGAAATCCCAATTAATTCATGAAGTCCAACTCAATTTTAAGGAAATACAGTTTTTTACTTAACCAGTTTATCTTGGTAATTTAGAATTTCTTAACCTTATTATGGAACTCTTCCACAATCCTGGTTTTCAGATACAATTCATAAAAATAAAATCACCAAACTTTCCAAAATCGTACAATGTCTTCCAAGTATGTTGAACTAAGTTTAAGAAAAATAACATACCATGTTGTTAATAGTGAGAAAAAATAATGTGCAATCTCTACAAAAGGTAGCTACGTGAACACAAGAATAAGGTAGTAGCTGGAGAGAAGATGATTTAAGAGAAGGCATACAACTACTTCTGAAACAGAATTAGGGCTGTTTATTTTATTAAAAAGTTGACATAGGTTATCTTTAGTGTTTATGACTTGCAAACTAAAGTATTTAATATTTAACATGTTTAAATACAAGCAGTAGCAGTTTGGTAATCAGAAGGAATAATTTGAATCATCTCAGAAAAATAAATGCATTATAATTAGGATATTTCAGAACATGATTAAAACATTTGTAAGAAAATGTATTCACCTTTCTTGTCATCAAAGTACAGAGTCTGTTGAGCTGGATTTGACCACTGGAGGGAGGTGTTATCATTTTGATCAACCCTGCAGGTCAAAATTGCAGTTCCGCCTTCAACAACCGTTACATTCTGTGTTAGTGGAAACTGCCCCTGGCTGCCTAAAAGGGGATTAAAGAAAAGTTGATTAAATTAAAGTTATAAAATGATTAACTTCCCAAGATCTTCTGAGTCTACGTTGGACTTAACTTCTCCACAAAAATGAAAGTTAAACCAAACAACAACAAAAGTATAAATTACAAAAAGACAGAAAATAATTGAGAATCCTTAATCAGAGGACAACAGCAATGATATACCGTTAGGTTTCTTTTATACTCCCTGACATGTCAGAAAACCTTCTTTTCCTCCTAGGCACACATAAAGATTTATATTCCAATTGTAACATGATATCATTAATTTCCCTTGACTTGCACTAATTATATGGTGTTGGACTTGTCCATTGCTTCAAAGAAAAGTAAAGGCACTGGAATAATTTTAGAGAAATTGAACTCTTTAAGGATATTATAAAGCAGTGGAGGAAACACATGCAATATTACCCCAGTAACTTTTAAAATCCTGCATAAAGTCTGTGAAATATGGGTACTAGAACTTTAGATTCAATTTCTTACAAAGGAAATTTTAAAAATGCTATTTCACCATGATTTCTTGTACATGAAGCTGTTTTTAGAAATACAAAATGTATTTATTGGAAGGAAACAATATGAGTAGTCTTCAAAAAGTGTTTGTTGTGTGGAATATCCATAAATTCTTAAAGTAATTATTCTAACCCAGGAGATACAGGTAATATCCTTCTTTGTTCCTTTCTGTAGTTTCCTGATTTTATCCAATGAATTTATATTTCTTTTGTAATCAGATAAAACTTTATGATCAATTGACACTTGTCAATTTGGATATCATTAGTACCTCATCAAGTTTTAATCATCCTAAGTGTCATGCTAATTTATAAAAGTAATTCAGGCAACAACTTTACTTAATAAGTGCACACTTGTAATAGTTAAAACAAAATTCGTTCACATGGAAACATAATTCATAAACCTCACTTCAGTAAGCTGATTTAGAGATAAGCTTTGCCAAGTCTGTTAACAATTACCAACATGGGTAAAAAATGGCTTTCTAGAGCCAGGTTAAAATACTATTGTGTGAGCAAAATACTATTTAAGTCAAGGATAATTTACATATGCAAGAACATTGTGATGACTTAATCACATCCATGAACTATATTTCCCTTTTCTTCTTTAGTTTTGTAATGATTCTATCATTACTGCAAGCACCACTTGAGATTATGCTAGAGCTATTGGTATAAAGAATCTTATTACCAAGAAGCCTGTTGATTGGCACCATAAGAGACAGAAGTGCCTGAAGGGGAAAATTTCTTTCCAGACTTAAATGACATAAGCACATAGGTTCATGACCACGTTATATAATTAAGCCTATCAAGTATAAAGAATGTGATATCAGCCGCTTTGTCTCTTCAGTGCCAACCACTTAGGGTCATTATGGCAACTCCTTGAGATATTTCCCTGTAATCTTTTGGGTGGAGTTTTAAAATTGAGGTTAGGAGATGTCTGGAATAAATTCTTTGATAGTTGACTTGAAAGTCAACAGGAGCCAGAGTGGGATGTGTTTTGCCTTCAGCTCAGAGGTGACCTCTAGCCAGAAAAACATGGGGAACTATCAATCTTGTGAAGTGAGGTGAGGGGAAAACCATATCAGAGAAAACATGAGCTAACAAAGAAAGGAGGACTAATGATTAAAGGCTTCAAATTAGCAGCTCAGAAATTTGAAACTCAGAATGATATTAAGAATCTTTGTTCAGTTTCCCTGTTTTTGACCTAAAGTAAAAATTGAACAATCTCAGGGATTCTTTAAGTAATAAAATACATATCACTGCTAATAAAATGCACATAGATCATTCCAGATGACATTTTTACTATCAAGTCATACATAAATAATACTGTCTGCTTCTTTAAAGAAGTGGAAAAAGAGCAGTGATGCTTATAACGATTTCATCTATTGCATTTGCAAAATAATTTTCAGAACATCCCCATAAGAAAATATTATCCTTCTCATTTCACAGATGGGTAAACTGACACTGGGAGGCTAAGTGATTTTTCCATGGTGAAACATAGTCAATGAACCATTTAGAGTTTGTTCTAAAAGTTCAACATTTTTATTCTTACTTGTCCACAAAAGCTGCTGGATTATAGTGTCTTTATCACTATTTGTTTAAGTGTAAATTAGATAAAAATGAAAAAAAAATGGATAATAAATTTATCAATGACACTTTAAATTGCATACCTAGCTGAACTGCATCTTCTTAAATTTCAGGTATGAGATTAAAATAAAATAAGAGAGGATGTCAGTCTTAACTGCCATTAAATATATTGTCTTATTCAGAACACGTTTTTAGTAATTATTTCACTCTTTCCTTACTGGATCACAGAAGAAAGAAATTAATACTTAAGGTCTTCAATATGTCAGGAACTTTGTATATACTAGAATCAATACCTTGTCCTTACAGGTAGGAGATTAGGACAGCTTCTCTTTATCTTCTCTCACAATGGACTCTGACTTTAAAGAATCATAACTTCAGTTCTTTGGGACCTGCTGCCTAATCATTTAACTTTTCCCTACAGAAAGAAAACTCACGAGGAGTGTTTACTATTCCTAAATACTCTTAGGATACGTGGTTCTTAAAAGCAATCGAAAAGCCACTGTTGTTGGCTGTCGAACTTTTCAAAGCTTTCAACTGCCTTTTCACTTTTGGTTATAACCTGGAGACAGCATCATATTAGCTGCTACTTTTCTCTTACAACTTCTTATGGTTCAAAGGCCTCCTTCAATTCAATCTCAGAGAGTTCAAAGAAATTACTGTTTTCCCAATTAGCACATATTAGTATGTTAGCAAATTGAGGATTCATTCTCAATGCATTCATTCAACAAGTATTTATGGACACCTCCCACATGCCATACCCTGTATGAATCAATATCTGAGGGATAAGTAGAGAAAGAAGACTGTTTAAGGAATCTGAAGGCTATCAGAAACTTTAGCAGAGAATGTGTTAACAAAGAACAAGAGAGGAAAGGCATTCTAGATACGGTGCAGTACTCATTTTATCATTTTAGGGATTTCTAAATGCATTGATTATATCATTGAGACCTTATTTTTAAATGAGCCTTCCATTGGTAAGCTCACCACTTTCCTAGAGGTTAGAGGAGTCTCTGTTATCAAACAAGTTTATGATGAGATAAGGAAGCACCAGCTTCCAATTTGGAATCTTAGAGGATCGTTATATTCCAGTCAACCTATGACCATTACTTTCCACCTCCACTTTTGTGTTGACTTCCTTTTATTATTTTTATAAATATCATTTGCCCTTACTTGATTCTAGGCTAATTAAGAATCAGGCAATGATGGTATTGTATTTATCTTTGTATCAGCTACATAGCTTAACTTTCTGTATTATAAGTGGAAGCTCTCCATAGTTGCTCATTGTCCAAAGTAAATGCATTTCCCAAAACAGTGGCTGGCATTTATAGGGGTCCTAGTGACAGTAGAATGAACAAAGAAACTCCAGTCTTGTGCTTTGTTCTTAGTCAAAATAGAAGGGCAGAAGCAGAGACACATTCTTCACTAGAGAAAAATACAGACAACAAATGGTAAAAACCTTAAAGATTTATCCACATAATATTTTACAGGATATTTTAATGTCTACTTAAAATACTTAATTGGGAGAAACCAAGATGGCGGCTAGGTGAGACAGGGCTAAGGAACACCTCCGTGGAAAACACTAGATAAGGACCAGAGAGTGACCCAGAATACCGGTTACAGCAATGTGCCAGCTGAATGAGATCTGCTAGTTCCCAGGGGCTGTATACTTGGTAAAACTGAGAGTCTGCATTCTAAAACGAGTGAGTAACCCGGCTGGAAGTCCCGCAGCCGTGTGGCGATCCGAGGAAGCCAGGGTTTGGAGTCCGGGGGGGAAAAAAAAAAGAAAAAAGGGGAAAACCCAGGAGCGGCTGCAGGTGCGAGCGGCTGCAGGTGCGATTGTGGGAAACGCAGTAAAACACAGCAAGAGAGGGCTGGACCGGTCCCTCGGTGACTGGCCTGGAAGATAGCCCGCTGCAGATATTCCTGGGGCTGGGGGAACGGAGCGGAGAGCCAGAAGCCGAAAGAATCCCCGCGGCTAGCAGCTTGCTCCCGGGAGGGCTGGACAAACTCCTGCCTGGGGCCGTGCCCACAGCCCAGAGCCCCGCCAGTTGTCCCGGAGCTGGGAAGGAGGAACTGTACGAGGAGGAGGGTGTGGAGACTCCCCGTTTGGCCATTTTTGCATAAGGCTGAAAGCGAGCCAGCTCGGCCCGGCGGCCCAGGGCTTCCCTTGAGGGACAGCGCACGCTGATGACGTAGCACAGCATTCTCTCAGCAGTGGTCCTGGAGGAGCTCGGCTGGGCGGGGGGACCTGCTCGGAGATTCCAGAGACACTACGCCAAGTTTGTGGGACATCGAGAGAGAGGGGCAGGGGCTGGGGCTGAAATGAAATGAAGGCTTGGTCTCTTGTGGTGGCCTTGAATCTCCGGGAACCGGGGGGATCTGAATATTGATGCTGTCCTTCCTCCCTGACCACCCATACAAGCGCCCCACATTCAGGGCAAACAGCTCCAGCCACACACTTAGGCTGAGTGCTCTGGCTGGACCCCACAAGAGGTGGAGAACTGACTTGAGGTATAGGTGACTCACAGACGCCATCTGCTGGTTAGTTAGAGAAAGTGTATGTCACCAAACAGTGTTTCTGAAAAATTAGATAGGTTTTTTTTTTTTTTTACAAATTAAAAGAACCCTGTTGAGCAGAGCAAATGCCAAGAGGCCAAAAACAACAGAAAATCTCAATGCATATGATAAAACCAGATGATATGGAGAATCCAACTCCAAACACACAAATCAAGTTATCTGAAGAAACAAAGTTCCTTGCAGAATTAATTAAAGAAACACAATCGAGGAATGAAAGCATGGCAAAGGATTTGAAGGACATCAAGAAGACCATGGGCCAGGATATAAGCTACATAAAGAAGACCCTAGAAGAGCATAAAGAAGACACTGCAAGGCTAAATAAAAAAATAGAAGATCTTATGGAAATAAAAGAAACTGTTGGCCAAATTAAAAAGACTCTGGATAATCACAATACAAGACTAGAGGATGCTGAACAACATCTCAGTGTCCTAGAAGTCCACAGAACAGAAAATGAAAGGACAAAAGAAAGAATGGAGAAAAAAATAAAAAAAATTGAAACGAATCTCAGGGAAATGATAGATAAAATAAAACGTCCAAACTTAAGACTCTTTGGTGTCCCAGAAGGGGAAGAGAAGGGTAAAGGTCTAGAAAGAGTATTCAAAGAAATTGTTGGGGAAAACTTCCCCAACCTTCTACACAATATAAACACACAAAGCATAAATGCCCAGTGAACTCCAAATAGAATAAATCCAGATAAACCCACCCCAAGACATATTCTGATCAGACTCTCAAATACTGAAGAAAAGGAGCAAGTTCTGAAAGCAGCAAGAGAAAAGCAATTCACCTCATACAAAGGAAAGAACATAAGACTAAGTTCTGACTACTCAGTGGCCACCATGGAGATGAGAAGGCAGTGGCATGATATATTTAAAATACTGAGAGAGAAAAATTTCCAACCAAGAATACTTTATCCAGCAAAACTCTCCTTCAAATTTAAAGGGAGAGCTTAAATTTTTCACAGACAAACAAATGCTGAGAGACTCTGCCAATAAAAGACCTGCCCTACTTCAGATTCTAAAGGGAACCCTACCAACAGAGAAACAACAGAAAGAAGAAAGAGATATAGAGAATTTTAACAGAAATATATAGTACCTTACATCCCAAAGCACCAGGACACTCATTTTTCTCTAGTGATCACAGATCTTTCTCCAGAAGGGACCATAAGCTGGGACATAAAACAAGCCTCAAGAAATTAAAAAAAAATAATAATAAAAAATAGAATATACTCAGGACACATTCTCCAGCCACAGTGGAATACAAATAGAAATCAATAATTTTTGAACTGTAACTCCACTATTTACTTCCTACATGATATAAATTACACAAACCCTAATGACAAATCAGTGGTTTTGAACTCAATGTAAAATATGTAATTTTAGAAAACTATATAAATGTAGGGGAATGGAGGAGTATAGGAACATAGTTTATGTGTACTATCGAAGTGGAGGTGGTATCAAAGAAAAACAAGATTGATATGGATTTAAGAGGTTAATTTTAACCCCCATAGCAAACACAAAGAAACTTTCAGAGAATGTAACCATAGAGATGAATTGTAGAGTTTGGGTTAAGAGAAATGGAGGAAGGGGCAATGGGGAGTTAAGAAATGAGGGTGGAGTTGCTGTTTGAGGTAAAGGGAAATTTCTAGTAATGGATGGTGGGAAAGAGCATTACAACATTCTAAAGGTGATTAATCCTGCCAATGGAAGGCTAGGGAGGGGATGGAATGGGAAGATTTAAGCTGTATAAATGTTCCCACAACCAAAAAAAAAAAAAAAAAAGAAAAAAAAAAAAGACAGTCTAAATAGATGATTGAATGCCAAGGATGAACTTGGATGGAATTAGAGGATAGAGGACAGGTGGCTCAAAGGGACACAGTTGAGACATAAGGTAAAGGAAATATAGAATGTAATCTTTGTATCATTGTTGAACCTATTGTACTTCTTAGCTGTGCTTAATGGGATTGCATAAAAGAATGTTCTTGTTCATGGGAGGTGTATAAGTGAATTATAGTGCATGTTCAAGGATGTGTGCAGCTAGGTCTCATATGTTCAGAAGACAGAGCAATAGATGATGGATGATAGATAGGGAGGGAGGGAAAGAAATAGCGATGTGACAACATGTTAAGGTTGGTGGATTGAGCTATCGGGGGGGGTCAGGGTATGATGGAATTCTTTGTATGGGGTTAGTATTGTTTTTGCAACTGTTCCTATAACTTTGAATTTATATCAAAATAAAAAATATTACATTGAAAAAAAGGTTAAAAAAATACTTAATTGAACATAAGAAGATATAACAAATGGTGATCTAGAACAACATATCGTATGCCTTTTTCAGCCCTCCAAACTGGACATAAAAAAAGAACTGTGTGCAAATTATGCTCCAGAGGGGAAGAAAAATATAGTATGCAATAACACGTCTTGAATATTAAGTGTAATAAATCCCACCTAGGCCCCTTTAGGGGGATGGGCTTCTAATGATTCTGAAAATATTTTACCTTTCCTTTATGGTCCACTTCGCTTGCATCAGCACCCATTTTAACAGGACCCTTCCTAGGTATCTCATCCCTCAACAGTTACTAAGCCAGAAGTAAGTGTAGGAATAAAATCAGCTAATCATACTGAGCATTCACAAGTGCCCGTCCTGTATCAGTGCTGTAATCTTCATTACAAACATGCCATCATCTCTACATTGAAGATGAGGGAACTGCTGCACAGAGACCTTAAATGACTTGCCCACAGTATCAAAGCTTGAAAGGGCGGGAGTCAGGTTTTGGACTCTTGCACATTGGCTTCAGGCCTCACATGCGTAACCACAGAGTTGCCTTGAAAAATAAAGTGAACTTAATTCTGACAGAATAAGTGTGATAAAAGAAGGATATAGTTTGGAGTAAAAAATTTCAAAGATGCATTTGGACCTTTCACATCTACTTTTTAATACATGAAATAACATTTGAAATCAATAAAAGCAGTTATATGCTAGAGCTGGCTCACACCAGCTCTAGCGAGTCAAATAAGCTCAACTCTCCTTAGCAAAATTTTCAGAAACACATATTGGAAGCTTGAAATCAACTACAATGGGAGTATTTTCACCAGAGACATTGGAAAACAATACAATATAATGTTTTTCCCCATAGAACCCATTATTAAACATGTCCAGCACATCACTGAAATGTGATCTTTGATATCTATTGTTAGAGCTGTTGCATAAACTTTTCTCATAAATCAGCTTTTTTTGAAAACCCACTATTTTTGTTGTAGTATGATTATTTTTTGAAGTATCTTGAATTTCTTCAATTTTTTTTTTCCTCAGAATCAGTTTTCCAACAGTTCTCCCCTCCCACCCAGTACAAATAAAAATTCTTCAAATATGCTTCCTTTTCCTCTACTCTGTGGACAGTGATCTTGCGCAACACTTCATTTCTCAGTGATCTTGCGCAACACTTCATTTCTCTCTAACCAGTGTCAGTGGTTGGAAACCATTTAAGTGAACTTCAGTAGTTTTAGAGAAATAATTTGCTAATTTATTGCCATAAAAGACAATTTAATAAAGAGCAGTTATTCAATATTCTGAAAAGATGGCTTTCTTGACCCTGTCCTTAAATAGCTGACTGAGCAGCTGCTATTAATCCTTCAATGCTCCCATCTGTCATATGGTTAGGGGAAAAATGGTTCAAAATTCCCTTGTCTATATTAGGAAAAGTCAAGTTAAAAGTCAAGTGAACTGAGTCTTGACTCCTGTTGACCCCAGTTAGTTGAGAACTGTACTTCTCGTACACGTTTCTTACATACCTTCACTGCCTGACCATCAAGAACCTATCACACTGTGACATAGGACATAAAGATGCAAATTCTAAGATTATGGTCACCCTGACCTTGGTGACAATCTGTGGCATGCCAGCAGAATAGAGAAGCAATAAGCAAAGGAATAAAGAGAATTCTTTGAAACCAGGAGTGTTGTCAAAAGAGAACAGGCAGGTGGAGATGCATGTCTGAACACATCCTAAAGCATGGCATTGCTTCTAAAACAGGAGCCATTCAAGCCTTGCTATCTCCTGAATGGATGATGAGTGGAGGCAATATTTTTCTCCATCTCTCATCCTGTGAGTGACAATGTGGGTCAAAAATGTGGGTCACAACAGTGGATCAGTGCACACTGCACACCAGTGCTTACTTCTAAGAGCAATAACCACCTGAGATGTATCTAGACAGACAGGCTGAGATTGATGTTTTGCACACCTGAGAGGGAGTGAGTTGTAGTCAGGGATTTTTCAGGATAAATGATCAAATTTTGTGGGTTATTTAACAAGAACTGAGGAACTCTCATTATTTTTTCTTCCTGAAAATGAGCAGAACTTTTTCAAAGGAAGGATCAGATTTTTAAAACGGTGAAGGGGAACAAACAAAACAAGATATGAAGAGAATTGAAGATACAGTTTTTCAAGAAATTGTAAATGTTTCATGAGATAAACAATGACACATATTTTGACCCACCTGTTTGAGATGTATTTATACTTAGTGAAAGCTGTCAACTCAGTCTATTTAATTATTTAATTTAATAAAGATACAGCCACCTGAATCAAATGGCACACTGAATGTTTTTGTTTGTTTTTAAATATTTTTGTATCCTCTCAGGAACGCCAATCAAATGCAAAATACAGTTCTCATCTTAAGGTTCTATTGCGTTATGGTGATGCAAAGCACACATGGAAAATGGATCAGTAGATAGAAAATAAGTTAAGAGTACGTAAATATAAGACTCAACATGAAATGACAGAAATAGGCAATTCATTTTTAATGAAGAAACATGGTAGCCTATTGTGCTTTAGGATTTTCCTCTCAACTAGGTTAAGCTTTGTGTGTTCTTTCCCTCTCTCTCTGTCTCTGTCTCTGTCCTATTCAGTCAACTGGTTTGGGGTATTTATAAAGAACCTGCATCTTAGAAAGTTCAAGATCATTCTTGTTGCTTAAATTAGAGTCTAAAAATATATCTAAATGCACACACAGCATACTATTACTTTCACTAAATTACTGAAGGCATTCTACACAAATAGCCTTCTAATATGAAAGTTGTGGCTCAGTAGTTGTATAGACTGAACACATATTGCACATTAAATACTACTGAATTGAAAAGCACAAACATAATTAATACAGCTTATAATTCTCAAGAGGTTGTGGTGAATTCTCTGTCATATGAAAAAGGAAATCAAAGGAAAAATTAAGACTGATCAAGTGCAAAATGTTTCCACTTTTATAATGTCTTTCTGTTCTTTTAGATAGTTAGAATTCTCTAATTTCTGCCATCTTTCCTTCTAGCTTTTAGAACTTGCCTGAAAACCTTTAAGTTATCTGCTTTCCTAGACTCCCACATGTGGTTCTATTTATTTATTTTTTATTCTACTTTATCCTTTCAGGATTCTTCCTGCTTTCTTGCGTATAACACCTGGTATCCCCCTTCTGTGCCACCCCTCTGCCCAGTAACTGTGGAGCATGGCCATCAGTCTGGTACTGCTTGCCAGTTTCCATGGAGACAAGAAGCACTTTGGAGACATGTGTTCCACTGCAGCTGCCAGACCAAGGCAGGGAAGGGACAAAGCTGGCGGGCAGTAGGTCTTGCAAGGCCAGAAAAGGTTGGAAGGTTTTCTCCTCCTGATATCAGAGTGCAACAGTGCCAAATTGGCAGCTTGCAATCCTGTAGACCAGATTCTGGTGTTCACTGTGGCATTGTGAGCAGCCCATTCTGCTCCCAACTCAGGGAGCAGAAACTCTTGTGTACCGGAACCTTGGCCCTAGTCCTTTGTTGGCTTTTGATCCATGACAAAAGGCCCTTTCGGATTTACAGTGAGTGGCTCCCATAGCTCCCGACCCACAGAATCATAATTTCCCTGTAGAAATTTCACCTTCTTTATCTTTTCCAGAATGTGATAGTAGGTTTTCCAGGCCACTCATAGAAGACTGGGGAACCTATGAAATAACCATTGGATTATTTCCAATAGATCTACACAGGGACTATAAGAAGTTGACCCAGTTAACTACATAACATATCAAAACTAGCTTCTGGAGGAACCTAAGATGGCGAATAGGTGAGACAAAGAAAAAAACACCTCCATGGAAAACACTAGATAAAAAACCAGAAAGGACCCAGAACACCACTTCCAAAGTAGCATCAGCTGGACAAGATCTGCTAAAGCCACAGGGAACGTGCTTTTGGTGAAACCAGGAGTCTGCATTCTGAAATGAGTGAGTGAGTAGGCTGAATCCCTCGGCCATGCTGCATTGGGGGGGAAACGGTGGGCTGGACTTTTAAATATATATATATATATATATATACACATATATATATATATATAAAAGAAGCCCAGGAACAGCTGCAGATAAGATGGGAGTTGTCTGGACTAATGCCTGGGTGTCTGGGGTGGAGGATACCCCTTCCCACACCCACTGCTGATTGTCTCGGGTCCAGGGAAACAAAGGGGGAACGCGCAGCTTGCAGCAGTCTTCCCAGCAGGAGGGGCTGCTCCTGCCCAGGGTGAGCACACAGTGCAGAGCCCAGCCAAGAAACCCAGCCTCGCAGCTGTCGCCCCAGCAGGCGGGGCTGCTCCTGCCTGGCTGAACACACAGCACAGAGCCCAGCTGAGAAACCCAGCCTGACAGGGAGTCTTTCTCGCAGCATCACTCACACGACACAATATCGTCCGTGGACAGTGGCCTTGAATACACCCACGGCTGATTGTCCCAGAGCTGGGAGAGCAGATCTGTGTGGAAAGGGGGAAGTTAATGTGTCCCATTCAACCATCTTTGAAGAGGGCTGGGAACGCCCCTACACAGCCCAGAGGCCCAGGGCTTCCCTGGAGGCCGGTGCTCACTTGTGACGTGGCATGGCCCGCCCCCTACCCAACAGAGGTCCTGGAAAAACACAGCAGGGAGGGGGGAACTGCTCGGAAATCCCAGGGAACCTACGCCAATACCAAGGACTTTTGTGTCAGCAGCAGAGAACAGCCTTAAATCTCCAGGAACACCTGGGAGATTTGATTGTTAAACCTGCCCGTCCTCCCTAACCACTCAGGCACACACCCCTCATTGTGGGCAGACAGCAGTGACAGCACACCCAAATTAAGTGCACCAATTGGACCCGAAAAGAACCAGATCCTCACATACCACAGAGTTGGGGAGAACTGATGAAAAATTAGATTGATATCCCCCCTTTTTTCGTTTTTGATACAACTTGAAAGAACCCTATCAAGCAAAACAAATGCCAAGAGGCCAAAAACAACAGAAAATCAACACATGTGATAAAACCAGACGATATGGAGAATCCAGCTCCAAACACACAAATCAAGATTTCAGAAGAAACGTTATACCTCGCAAAATTAATTAAAGAACTACAATCAAAGAATGAAAACATGGCAAAGGATTTAAAGGACATCAAGAGGACCATGGCCCAGGATATAAGTGCCATAAAGAAGACCCTAGTAGAGCATAAAGAAGACATTACAAGAGCAAATAAAAAAACAGAAGATCTTGTGGAAATAAAAGAAACTGTTGGCCAAATTAAAAAGACTCTGGATATTCACAATACGAGACTAGAGGAAGCTGAACAACATCTCAGTGTCCTAGAAATCCACAGAACAGAAAACGAAAGAACAAAAGAAAGAATGGAGAAAAAAATTGAAAAAATCGCAATGGATCTCAGGGATATGATAAAATAAAACATCCAAACTTAAGACTCATTGGTGTCCCAGAAGGGGAAGAGAAGGGTAAAGGTCTAGAAAGAGTATTCAAAGAAATTGTGGGGGAAAATTTCCCCAAACTTCTACACAATATAAACACACAAAGCATAAATGCCCAGCGAACTCCAAATAGAATAAATCCAGATAAACCCACCCAAGACATATTCTGATCAGACTCTCAAATACTGAAGAGAAGGAGCAAGTTCTGAAAGCAGCAAGAGAAAAGCAATTCACCACATACGAAGGAAACAATATAAGACTAAGTAGTGACTACTCAGTGGCCACTATAGAGGCGAGAAGGCAGTGGCATGACATATTTAAAATTCTGAGAGAAAAAATTTTCCAGCCAAGAATACTTTATCCAGCAAAACTCTCCTTCAAATTTGAGGGAGAGCTTAAATTTTTCACAGACAAACAAATGCTGAGAGACTTTGCCAATAAAAGACCTGCCCTACTTCAGATTCTAAAGGAAGCCCTACCAACAGACAGACAAAGAAAGGAGAAAGAGATATAGAGAATTTTAACAGACATATATAACTTACATCCCAAATCACCAGGTCACTCATTTTTCTCTAGTGATCACAGATCTTTCTCTAGAAGGGACCATAACCTGGAACATAAAACAAGCCTCAAGAAATTAAAAAAAAAAAAAAAAATTGAATATACTCAAAGAACATTCTCCAAACACAATGGAATACAAATGGAAGTCAATAATTTTTGAACTATAACTCCACTATTTACTTCCTACATGATAAAAAATACACAAACTCTAAGGACAAATCAGTGATTTTGAACTCAATGTAAAATATGTAATTTTAGACAACTATATAAAGGTGGGGGAATGAAGGAGTATAGGAACATAGTTTATGTGCCCTATTGAAGTGAAGGTGGTATCAAAGAAAAACAAGATTGACAGGGATTTAAGAGGTTAATTTTAAGCCCCACAGTAAACACAAAGAAATTATCACAGAATATAACCATAGAGATGAAAAGTAGAGTCTGGGTTAAGTGAAATGGGGGAAGGGGCAATGGGGAGTTAAGAAAGGAGTGTAGGGTTGCTGTTTGAGGTGAAGGGAAATTTCTAGTAATGGATGGTGGGAAAGAGCATAACATCATTCTAAATGTGATTAATCCCACTAATGGAAGTCTAGGGAGGGGGTGGAATGGGAAGATTTAGGCTGCATATATGTTTCCACAATTGAAAAAAGAAAAAAAAAAAAGTCTAACTAGATGACAATTGAATGCTAAGGATGAACTTGGATGGGATTGGAGGGTGGAGGATAGGTGGCTCGAAGGGACATAGCTGAGACATAAGAAAAAGGAAATATAGAATTTAAGCATTGTATCATTGTTGTATCTCTTGTTCTTAGCTGTGCTTAATGGAATTACATAAAAGAATGTTCTTGTTCATGGGAAGTACATACATGAATTATACTGTATGTTCAAGGATGTGTGCAACTAACTCTCACATGTTCAGAAGACAGAGAAATATATGATGGATGATAGATAGGGAGGGAGAGAGGGAAAGAAATAGTGATATGACAGCATGTTAAAGTTGGTGAATTGAACTATCGGGGGAGGGGGTTCAGGGTATGATGGAATTCTGTGTATGGGGCTAGTATTGTTTTTGCAACTATTCATGTAACTTTGAATTTATCTCAAAATAAAAAAATAAAAAAATAAAAAATTAAAAAAAAAACGAGCTTCCATGTGTTGTGTTCATGATAGAATTCATAATTACAGTTAATTCTTGATTTCAGAATCAGGGCTAGCCCTGGAGAAATTTGTAATGTAGGTGAACATTCAGTGACTTCTATTTCATTTCAAAAATTGTATGTGCTTGATTGTATACCTCAGCTATCTCTATTATAAATATTCCCAGCAGAGTATACATAATATATACTTCTCCAATTTCTTCCATTCATTATCTATTACAGCTGTATCACTAAATTTAGATTTTCCTTAATTTAAGGAAATTCTAAGTTTCAAAGTATACTTATAAAATCCTGGGAAATTTTGTATTATGGCTGCTTTATATTCTTTCCTAGTGCTTGTATTGCTTTACATGCTTTAAAACATTTTCTGGTGTTAAAAAATGAAAAAAACTTTTTTTTTTTTTTAATCTATATGTGTACAAAGTCAGTTTTTATTAATCTTAGTTTGATTATCTGGAAAATTATTCTGCCAAAATGCACAATAAACACAAATTTGTTTATAAACCATGGACTTAGTGAACTAGATTATATAAAAATATATCTAGCTTTAAAACAAAAATGAATTTTCTAAACAAAAACTATAAAATATAATTTTCATTAATTTCTCTATATTTATTCCATATCCTGAAACATTTGCATTTTCTCAAAATTCAAAAATAATTTATTGAATAAGCCATATAAGCTTTCAAGGAAAAAAATGAACTTGAATTTTCATATTTATATTGACGGGACTACTTTTCTTCTTATATGAATAAATCATCAAATGTTATAATGTGGAAGAGGAAGAAAAGGAAAAAAAAATAAGAAAAGAAAACTGTGAGTCTTGCAAGACCATATAAAAGAATAAGAGAGCTTTTAAATTATTATCTCTATAGCTTCAAAACTGGCTTACATGGTAATTATCATGTGTGCATGAAGTCATTTTATCTTCCTAGAATAATGTTTTCAGGGTGAATGAGCAAGACCTAGAGCTGACTAGCTTTACTTGCTAAGTGATGAACATTTGAGAGGCAGCTTTCCAGAGAAATTTATGACCACGATCACAGCCTGGTTCACAGTGAAACTCTATCATGTAACTAAATTCTAAATTGAGATGTCAACCTGGAGGAAATATTCTGGAAAGGAACACACAGATGGTAGGACTCCTTTGAAGTCAGGGTGAGGAATAAAGTGCTGAGTGCACAATAATCAATCTTCCAGAAGCAAAAAACATTGACTGGGTGGGGTGTTGCTGTTTAAAGTTGAAGTCTCTGAAAAAAATTCAATTTGAGATCAAAAGGTAAAAATGATACATACATATTTGTTTCATCCAATAGGTCTTAGAATATTGATATATTTAAGGAAAGTATCAAATAATACTGAATAGTAATATAGCTTTAAATATTTAATAACCTCAAGGAAAATTAAAATTCCTATAGCATTCTGTTACCTGATATATTGTTGATAGTTAATTATTTGACTGAGATGTAGTCAATAAAACTTGGTATCATTTTTCTTTGGGGTTGTGCCATACACACACACACACACACACACACACGCACACACACACACTCTGCAAGCATAAAATTATATTAACTATTATCCAAGCTGCCTATACATTAGTATTCTTTTTTATTTATCATTTTCTGCAGAGAATTAAAATAATTACATTTGTGCATTACTTAGGGTTAATCATATAAAAAAAGAAATGGATGCCTATTTGGATTCTAACTGTATTGTGGAATATATTAAGACATTTTGAGATAACATAGATACAAAGTGCATGTAAGAAAAATGTGATTTCAAATTTATGTCTTTTAATAACTATATAACATCAATTCATATGCCTATATAACATTAGTGCTTTCTGAAACACTTGTTTTGCATTTATAATGGCTTTTGTCATTAAAAGATACTACAATGTCATTTATTCATTCAACAAATATGTGTTTCATGCCTAGAAACTATTCCACATGGTACATATTGGGGTTACCACTGTGAAAGTGAGAATATATTCCTGTCCATCCAGGATTTATGGTATAAAGATAGGCAGTATGAACAAGAAAGCTCAAATTAAGAAAGAAAAGGCCTAAGAAAGTGCTAATATTTCAGCTGAAACCTAAATTGTGAAAAGGAGTTAACCATTTTAAAATAGCCTGAGGACAAGGATGTTGGAGAGAGGGAACAAATTTTCCAAAAATTAAATTAGCTAAGCCAGAGGTAGGAAAGAGATTGGCCACTGAAGGAACTGAAAACTCCTAATGAGAATGGTACATGATAAAGATAGCCCAAGATGAGGTATAAAAGAAGGGCAAGGCCAGATCATGCAGGAATTTTATGCTACAGTAAGTTTACATTTATTCTACATGCCATGGGAAGCCACTGAAGGAAGTGATGTGCCTCCATTTATACTCTCAGAAGATACTATTTTTCTTTTAATTAATCTAGGATTAAGAAAGAATTTTTAATCTAGATGAATCACTGTAAAAGTTGTGCTCAAAGTCAAGAAAATATCTAAAAATCCATTAAGAACTGGGATAATTTATTTGTAAAGTAACAGATATCTTGATATTTTTTATTCTGTGCTGCAAATGACCTTCTAGTAAAGGGAGACCCATCTTTTACTGACTTGAGCTCCTACTAAAACACAAATGATACCCATATTTACAAATCCCCCCCACACTTTGATAGGTTATTTTTATCCCTTAACTCCACTTTGAAATGTTATTGATTTAGTAAATTTCTAGTTATCAACAACCATGGATTTTGATTTTATTGCTTGTTTTTAAAATTGCAGCAGTTATTTGGGAGAAAGGAAAAGTATTTCTTATCTATAGATGTAAATATTGCATATAGAACAGTTTTCTTTTTTCAAAGATTTATTTGTAGTGAGGGTAACAAAACTAGGTTTTCAAATAAATAATGAGTTCCAAAAAGACTACAAAATTGAGGTAATAGAAATTTGCATTTTCCCTGTATAGTTACACATTTTACAAACATTATGATTCCACCTTCAACTGATATCATGAAAATAAATGCTTTCTTTTCCAATAACAGAAATTTGATCCCCAAGGTAACCATTAGTATATGAACCTGAGATGTGTAAAGTTGTTGATAGCTGTGACAGACTCCAATAACACTTGTAATTCTCTAAAATGTATCAGACATTACCACTCTGTAGTGGGCACATAGTTTTGAATACATGAACATTGTATTCAAAATGATTTCACCTTAATTATTAAAGCATTGACTAATATGTAGTAACATATGAATCAACTTGAAATATTCCCTTAGGAACAAGTTCTTTTTTTAAAACAATGTAATAACAAATGTTTAATAGACTGTGATTTACACTGCTTGATCATTTCTGAATGCACAAAGATTTCATTAATGTTGATTTCACCCATCTTGTCCATGTTTACATGCTTTGATGTTCAAGTCCTTTGTAGTGCCACATCAGATCTATGGGAACATTGCCCTATGTGGAAACCTCTGTGGGAAAATATTAAAATAAAACCTGATACTTTGTATAGATTTGAATGAATAAATCAACTCAAAGAATTATACTCTGATAAAGCAGAGGAGGAATTAATACTATCTTCTCACATTCTTTTCAGGAATTACTACATTTTTAATCTGTTAATTAGAAAACTATAATGATCTGATGTGTTTTAATGGGAATTATTAAAATTAAAATTGAATAAAATAAACTGAAGTTTTAAAAATAGCTAATATGATTCTGTAAATTTTAGGAGTGCTTGGTCTGGAAAGAAGGATGTAAATAATAACTGAAATAAAATTATCGATAAGTCAATGATCTCTTCACTACATTATTTGAAGGAAAGGGTCAATGACTATTTTATGACCTTGCCTCTAAAATTCAAGAACTCCTAAAAACTTGAATTATCTTTGTAACTCAGGGAATTTGCAAATGTATATTGTATCCAAAGTAAATAAGAATGGGGGAGGTTGTATGTACTAAGCTAAGATCTTGCATTCCATTTGTGCCAGTTTGGATGTATTACGTCCCCCAAAATGCCATGTTATTTGATGCAGTCTTGTGGGGGCAGATGTATTTCTGTTGATTAGATTGGAATCCTTTGATTATTTCCATGGAGAGATGACTCAATCAAATGTGAGCGAAAATGTTTACTGGGGTAATTTCCATGGGGGTGTTACCCCACTCATTCAGAGTGGGTGTTAATTGGATCACTGGAGTCATATAAAGGAGTTTATAAAAGGGCCAGAGCGTGGCTAAGAGTGACATTTTGAAGAGTAACTGAGAGTGACATTTTGAAGAGGAGCTGCAGCTAAGAGAGGACAAAACACCCCAAGGGCAACACTTCAGGGAACGCCATTTTGAAATGCAATCTAGAAGCAAGTGGATGCCAGCCATACCTTGGACACTTTATAGCCTTCAGACTGTAACTGTGTAACCAAATAAACCCCCTTTATAAAAGCCAATCCGTTTCTGGTATTTTTCCTAGCAGCAGCATTAGCAAACCAGAACACCATTGTTGAGATTATCAAACAGTAAATTATTGGTGGTGATTAGATGTAGTTCAACCGAAGAATTGGAACTGATTAAATATACCTGAGGATGCTCTGTGGCTAGCATGGTGTAACAGCAGAATGGACTCCATAGCTGGAGACCACCTGAGCTAAGATAGTCCATACTGATGCTGTCTACTGTCCATATAAATGCCTATACACATTCAGAAGGCTTCCAGGAGTTACAAGGCCTCTGCTAGCTGATGACAGTCATGTTGCATTGCCTGTCTTATGACCTTTGGGTAATCTTGGTGTTGGGTGAAGGCTATAGTGTCTCATAGGTGTTTTCATCTATATGAAACCCAGAGTTGTGTTGCTGCCCTAGCAAAGCGGGCACTATAACTTTAATATGAGATTAACAAAAATCACATTTTTATATGGTCTATCTGCTAAGGTAATGCTCTTTCATTAAGAGCAGAGTGGCCACATTATTCACAGTCAAATTTTTCCAATTTCTCCTCCTCCTTTTCCACATCAGATTGGAACTAAATTGTGATATATTTCATGAATTATATGTACAATTTATGAAATGACAAACTTTAATTTCAAAGTTCTAGTCTTATATGATTTGATGATTCTGAAACCAAAGTTGTGTGCTACTATTAGATAGGTAGGTAGATAGATAGATACATACATAGGATCTCTCTCTCTCTCTCTCTCTCTGGCATTTGCAAATTTTCTCTCTCAGAGAGGTTCTAATAGAAAATTAGTCTCATTAGTTGTAGTTATGCCTTGTTTTTAATTATAATTTTAATAATAAAAGAACAACTTTGGACTATTTCTTTTACTCAAGTGATTTTTAGTTGTTTCCAAAAATTTGAATCAATCTTTCACTGGCATAGATTTGTCCATTTTAGGCACTGAAAAGGATGAGCCATAGACTCAGAAGACAATTCCAAAACTTTCCCAAATGTTTGGAGTATTGGCAGCAATCTAGGAATAAGTATAAACCTTTGAATGTAGTTATTTTAGAAATGACAGATATGTTGTATTTATATGTATACATGTATATGTATATGCACCTGTGTATATGTATGTATATGTATATATGTATGTATATTTGTTAAAAAACAATAATTTAGTAACATTTCATTAAGTTCCTCTTTGAGACTATAATCCCAACTCCCACTATTGAAATCATTGACCCATTAATCTTAAAAGTTACCAAAACAGTGACCTTTTGTAAAAAAAGAAAAAATATTACACCATTTTTTTTATCACTAAAGAACATTAATAGCCAACTTTTCAAATTTAAGGTCAAAATTCTATATTCATAGGATCCACAATTTATCAAAATGTTCTAATTAATGTAAAGATAATCTAATAAACACTGCCATTAGTTAGAATTTGAATTTTATTAAGTACCAAGCTCATAGCTTATAATACTATGATACTTTAAAATACATAGTCCTTATTTGATAAGGGATTTTGACATGTAATGCACTTCCTTCCTTTCTCTTGATTAAGCTTATATAGCTTCAGGGCACAGGAAATATCGACTCATATGGCAAGGTTGATAAGCATCAACACTCCCTGCTGACTTGGACCAGCAAGCTGCTCCTGAATCCAGCAGATATTTCTACTCTCTGGGCCAATGGAAACCTTATGGACCTTTTTTCTTTCATCTCCTCCCAAGAGCAAATGTTAACACAGTAGTGCGGTCGCGGTTACTGCTTCTGGGGGGAGTGGCAGCCGGTAGCGGAGCCCTCAGCTCTCGGGGCTGCTTAAAGGGTACCGGCGGCGGGGGCTCTTTCCCGGAGGCGAGGGCGAGGCGGAGGACTTGGCCAGGTCCTCGGCGGGGGGCGTACAAGGTGTGGAGGGCGGCGATAAGGACAAAACACTCTTCATCCAGTAGGAGTATGCGCCAAAGAGGATTTATTTAGGGGTGATTACAGGTTATATAGGCTGGTAAGAAGGGTAGGGCTGGAAAGGAGGTGAAGTAGCCTTAAATGGCAATACTGAAGGGAGAGGGGCTAGGATTGGTTCTGAGAGGACGCAGGAGCCGTAGCAGCGGGCGGGAGTTGTTCCGGCCACGGTGCATGCGCGCTGGCGGTGGCAGGAGTTGCCTTGGCACAGGGGAGTGTGCGGGCAAGATAAGGAAGTGGGGAAAGGGCGGTTGGGAGAAAGGCGGTTTTCTCCGGCTAGCCTCCCCTGCCAGTGGCATTTTGGGTGAGGAAAAGGGAGCTGCCCTGACCTCGCTTTCCAGGCTCGGGGGGGCTGCAGAGGGCACTAAACGCCCGTACCCACTACCCTCCCCAGGGGGTGATATCAGGTCCCCTGGCCCAGGCCTGGTAAGTCGAGGTACAAGCTCAGTCACCCGCACAGTAGAAATCGGAATACATGCCAAATAAGAAGCAGAAGGGCTGGTGAGAAAGTGTGGTACTCCCTTATCTATAAATAGTGGTCATTAGTGGTTTCAATTGATTATTAACTTATTTTTAATGGCTTATTTTGTGCATTTGCTACTTCATTTAACCAAATCCCTATTAACCATTCTGTTCTAACATAAAAGCATTTATCCTAAACCCATAAATCTAATCCTTGAATATGCTAGTTGCTTCAAGATATAACCAAAAAATATTCTAAATATATAAATTGGTGACACTTTATTCTAATAATTTTATTTTCTTAAATGAATGGAAGAACTACCTAATCTTCAACTTTCAGATCAGCAGAGTTAATTTCCTTTTTGTTATTGTCATGTTGAAAAGTAGCAGTAGCAGGCCTATTTGGATGAGAATTTCGAAGAAAAATACAATTTACAAGGTTAAGCTTAGCACTCTATACTGAATATCATTCTTATTTGGTTGAATTTTATATGTACTTTCTGAAGAATGCAATCTGATTAAGTTCACACAGCTATTCTTCATCTCTCCCTCCATATTTCCACCCTCAATTCTGCTGGCTTAGTGGAGTGCCCATCAATTTTGTAAGATTTAAGTTTTTACCACCCATATCCAAATTCTATAAAGTTTTATATTTCTACTGAACAAGTTTTCTTCTCTAATTATACCACACTAATTTAAAGTGAGAGAAAGTTTTTTAAGAGGTGGAGCTGCTTTTCTGAGACTCCAAAACTATGTTATTTCACCAACCCATTTATTATAGTAACATACAACAGATTTCCTGCAGGTAAAGGGTTAAAAAAGTTAGACAAGAAATTCTAATAAAGGACTAAGCAATGTTTGTTAATTTATATTTATTCTGGCATCATTTTTAGAACATCTTCTATGAGTGAGGAACATTAAATGCAAATGAAAAGAAACAGCAAAGTGTGTAAGCAAACAATACATAGGGTAATAATTGATAGGAGTTATTTCAATAAGGTCAACATTAGCAGTGTTCTATAATACACTCAATCAACTCCAAGGCTACATTGAGCTGTTGCTCTGCAAAAGCGTTATTTTCATTTGTTTCCATGATTGCTTTGGAAAGGGCATGTCGTATGGAGCAAAAGTAGCAAAGCACACATAGCTAAAAAATGTTGGCAGTACTTTAAAATGCTTTCTGTGCACAGCAACTTATGATACGTATGATTAGAAAAGACATTCATATAAATTTCCAAAGCCAAACACTGGATTGAATTGTTTTACCTCTTTTATTCTAATTGTGAGAAACTTAATTTTAAATTGATTTAAGGATTGTGTGGGTATTACTTAGCTTTGTGAATGCGAATGGAAATTCCGGTCCAGAAATCTGGCAAACATGGCCCTGAGAGAGAGGCACTATAGAGATTTAATTTCCTATGAAAGTATTATTTACAAGCTGTGCAAACAGTCCTTTGGTTAAAAAAGGAATCAAGATGATGGAGATTTTACATCTCAGTGAAATAACCACAAACAATTCATGGTTTTTATAATGGAAAAAAACGTCAACAGATAGACTGGCTTTGCATTTTTCTATATTAGCTTCAGAAAGAAGACTATAAAAACTTTTACAAGTCTTAGAAACAATTAGAAAACAAATGGAATAAAAGAATTAGCAATAGGCCTTCTGTTATGCTCATGGCCTTATGCAAACCTGCACCATATAAGACAATCAGAAATATTGCATGTTTGAAAGAGAAGGTAGAATTTAAAAATCTAGGGGGGATAAAACACTCAATCAACATTCCAAAATGAACACATTAACCCATTTCTAATTATCATTTAATAATCTGAACATACATCTGGTAATTACAAATGTATGTTGAAAAAGTTAATAAAATATTCAGTTTCAACAGTATGAAAATAATTAGACATTTAAAAATAACAGGAAGACTTGAAGTCCAGTTAGATGAGGGACAGAACAAAGTACAAACAAAATGAGAATGACCCTTGGGTTTCCAGCTCGGTGGCCCAATAGATGGTGCTGTCACCAAAGAAATAGTTGTACATTAGTTAAAGTTTGCTGTTTAGCAACTCACCCCGAACCTTTCTAGCTTAAATCAACAACCAGTTTTGTAGTTCATGATTCTGTAATATGGCGATTTGTACTGGTCTCCATTGGGCAGTTCTGATCTTGGCTGGGCTCTCAAATTTATCGATGGTCAGCTGCCTGTCATTTGCTTTTGGGGTCTCTACTTCTGAGGATAGGCAAGTGTCAGCTGGGATGACAGGTGACGACTGGGCTCCATGTCTCTCATCCTTCAACAGCCTAGCCCAAACTTGATTTCATAGCTCCTGGGTCACAGGTGCAAAGCCCTGATGTGTGAAAACATTCTAAGTCTCTTTCTGCTTTAAGTTTGTAATTGTCCCCTTGGACAAAACAAGTCACATGGTCAGGTCCAGCATTAATGTAGAAAGAGACTACCCAAGGATCTGGATACAGGGATATGTGAGCAAGATAGTGGACTACTGGAGGAGAAGAATAAAATAATTGATTATAGGAGAGAGTGCTATATCCAAAGCTAAGAAACCATTTTAAGATTGAAGGCTATTCTCACACTCTCAAATGCTGCAGGAAAATCAAGTCAACAAGAAACAGAAATATGTTCATGAAAACAGACTACCAATATGCCTCAGGGACTTTTTATGGACAGATTGAAAAAATGAAAAGAGAAAACAGAATGCAGTGCTTTCAGAAGTCAATAAGAAGCGATGAAGCAAAGTAACCAACACTGTTCGAGAACCTTGACAGTAAAGGTACTTAATAAAAGCTGAAAGAAAGTAGAGAGATTGAGAGATTTTTGCTGTTTTGTTGATTTCTTTGTATAACTTAATAGAAGAGATAATGCTGTATAACTTTCAGCTGACTTTCCTCTGTTCTATGGACAATTATTTAACAAATGTTTGCTTTGGTGCACCAGGCAGGTTGAGGGGAAGAGTCGTGCTAACCAAAATCAGGGTTTACCCACTTTAGGTAAGTCACCTCAAAACAGACGCCTAATTTTGAAGTCAACAGACTTACTGTTACGTATCCGACACAGCACAGTCCTCCTGCAATATATATATATATAGCCCTGATGATAACACCTTTATTTTACTAATGGCAGAATCATGCTTAGCTGATGCAGACTTGTGATTTGGGGTGATGGAAAAGTTTTGATAATAGATGGTGATGATGGTAGCACAACATTGTGAATGAAATTGACACCACTGAATTTCATATTTGAATGTGCTAAGAAGAGGAAATTTTACCTTTTATATGTATTACCAGAATAATATTTAAAAAACAAACAAACATAAAACTATGCAACATGAACAGTGACCCCTAATGTACACTATGGGTTATAGTTAATAGTATGACAAAAGCAAAGTGTTAATAATAGGGAAAAGTGTGTGATGCGGCAGGGAATATATGGGAGCTCTGTACTTTCTGCATGGGGAGGGGGGAATTAAGAAATCATATTAGTTTTTTCATGTAATATAACAAATATTTTTATTTGGAATTGCATATATAGACCTATAGATGCTTAAATGTTCCTATGAAAAAGAAATATAAATGGCACTATTTTTTAAACAATGCTTTTTGAATACATGTATTTATTAAACTGCAGAACTAATAAAGACACACTAACAATTCTAGTCTCAATTTGTTTTTCTAAACCTTTCAAAATATTTTTCTTATGCTGGAGTTATTTGGGGTAGGAGCCAAATCAGGCTATGTCACTATGGACATCGCAGATCACCTCTTTTTGCCCTCATGCAGATACTACTAAGGATTTCCCTACTGTTCATTGGTTGAGGTGTTGATGATAACTATAGGTTGAGGATATGATACCTACAGTCATGTTCAAGGCGTACGTATTAAAAAAAGTTAGGAGGAAGCAGTGGGGAATTCATCTCCTCTTTTAAAGCTTGCTTCATGAAGATTTTTCATTATTTCTTCACCGTCGGGACTAGCTTCTATAACTGCTTAGAACTGGGAAATTTTAAAATCTATTCCATAAATTTGTTCACCTATAAGTTAAGAAAATTTGAGAGAAAGTCCTTTCTGAGGACTGAGTTCACATGTTTCTATTAAATAATGTAAATTAAGGAAAAGAAATATTCATAAATTGAATTTTACTGTAAGTGGACATATAGAAATGAAAAAGGGTAAGAAGGTAAAAAGAATAGCAGAGGAATATGGAAAAGGTGAGAGATGAGCCAACCATAAACATGAGTTTTAAAAATATAGTGATTTTTTTCCATACAAGTAGATACATTGCAGTGCCGTGAGAAGAATGCTATAAAGAATTTACTTATGAAACTTATAATGCTGAAATACAATATGATTTGCATAAGTAGATGAAATGTAAGATGAAGGAATATATGCATATTTATGTACATTCTGGAAATATAATAAGCAATGAATTTAGGATGGTTTAAAAGGAAACACAAATTATGTATAACCTGATTTATATTTGGAGAACAAATAAACAAGAATGAATTACAATGCAATTCAAAGACCATGTCAAATCAAGTCATATCATTTGGCAGAACTTTCAGACATGTCATGAAAGGGATTCACATTTCCCTTTCAAGTTGGTAATCTTTAGGCAAATATATATAAGTGCCAGGACTGGTGAATAGAAAGAAGTATCTTTGAGTGTATACATAATAATAAATGCATATAAGATATTAGAAATAAAAATTTTTTCAAGTGTCTTATCAACTATGCTAAAATATTATATCCCTAATCTATAAAAATATAGCCACTTGATCAAAGAACAGAAATAATTTGAAGGTGAATATTATTATTATTAGCAATATCAATAAAGATAAGTTATATGTCTGAAAACACATAGCTAAGAAATGGAAAGATGGGAATTTCAAACTATATCTTATGTTACGTAACTTTGCATTCAGCTATTCATTCAACAAGTTATTCAGTGTCTAGTCTGTTGCAAACATTATGACAGGTATGAGGTTTTAAAATTATATTAAAAGTAAGAATGATAATTTGAGTTCAGTAGTAGACATTAATTTGAGACATTTTCATGGAGGTATTTAATAAATAGTATTCTTGTTCTCTTTTATTCTTCTTAAGATCTGCAATGATCCTATTATTTTTTATTCCTAAATTACATGGCTATCAATTCTCTTTATCATAAAAAAAGTTAGAGACAGATTTTTCTACCAAAACAATTAATGTTTCTCAATATAGCTAGCCTATACTAAGCCCAGAATAAATGCTTTTATTCAAATCCATTTTCAACTTCTTATTAATTAAAACTTTACTGAGACAACAATAAGGAAGGCATAATTATGATTTCACTATGAAAAGCTCTTATGTGCACAAAGCAAGGAATTTATAGATTTTTTTAAAAATTGCTGAAATATAAGCAACTGGCTTGTATATTGATATGTGCATTATGGCAATTTTCTACATCAGCGAATTCATGTTGGAAATGGTTGCCTGTGCTGAAATTATATTTCTTCCTTTGCTCTCAAAATCCTTTAATAAAAGTCTTCTACTTTTTTAAATTACTGAATTATTTTAAAGGTAATTTAGTACCTAATTACATGTAGACATGAATGGATTTATCTGAATAGCAACTCGGTGTTAGAGCATGGTTTGCTCATAAATGAGAGTATAATTTGTTTTGCATGTCAGTGAGTAAGTTTATTTTATCAGATCATATGTAACTGAAATAATGGAAGATCTACCTCTAGTAATCTTGTAATATACAAATATAGCACCTATGTAGCACTCAGATCTGTTTCATAGAGCTGAGTTTGGAGAAATCAAAAATTTCTAAGGGCTAAACAGCAAAAATCAGCATGATATGTAGTTTATTTATGCAATTCTGAATGAAAATGATTAGCTTAATAAGGCATTTGGCATGGTTTTTATTCTTCAGGTTCATAAAGCTAAAATAGAGGTATTACAATCTGTTGAATGCTATGCAATTTTACTTGAACTATGTCTTTAAGATCTGAGCTATTATATTTTATTAACTGCTGCATTAACAGTAGAACCAATGATAATAGTAACACTCTTACACTAAAATTATAGGGCAAAATGCTTTCAAAGTAGGAAAATTTAAACTGTTTTGCAGAAATGCAAATGGACTCCTTTGGTAAGACTTTGAAATAATTACAGGGTTTACAAAACAATTCTTGTGAATGTATCTTACAAGTCTGGGTCTTAGATTACATTGTAAACTAAATTTCCTTACCTCTCTACACAGTTGCCCAGCATGATCACCTTAAGTACATGTCTGCTAAACATTCCATTTAATTTGAGTTTTGTTTACTCAAATTAAAATGACATGATGAAATTGCAATACGAATGGACTTCTTATCTTTATGCATGCAAGTGCATGTACATTATGTATGTACCTATGTGTACACTATTATGTATGTCTTTTTTTCTAGATTCAACTGATTGGTGATCATTTAGCTTTAATAATGTCAGTTTTAATATATTACAACCTTAAAGTTCATTGACTAAATAGGGTACACACAGAAAAAGTGAATGGAAACCTCACAAATCACTTTGTATTATATGAAGATCTGAGTGTAGTAGACATATTTTCTTAATTATAAATCAGATATACAACTCTGCTACTTTCCTAAAGTATTCAGTCTTTCTAACCCTGGAAATATTTACCATGTTATACAAAGTAACTGTACCACATGGTTATTATGTCTGACAAATAAGATGATCTATTAAGATGGTAGACTTTATAATATTTCAGTAGTGCAAAGATTAAAAATAGAACCTTTAAACCTGCTTATAATTGTGCCTAAGAGTCTCCCCGAGTGCCTCTTTGTTGCTCAGATGTGGCTCTCTCTCTCTAATTAAGTCACCGTGGCGGGTGATCTCACTGCCCTCCCCCGGACACAAGACCTGACTCCCAGGGGTGTAAATCTCCCTGGCAACACAGGATATGACTCCTGGGGATGAATCTGGACTTAGCATCGTGGGATTGAGAACATCTTGACCAAAAAGGGGATGCAAAATGAAACGAAATAAAGCTTCAGTGGCTGAAAGATTTCAAACGGAGTCGAAAGGTCACTCTGGTGGACATTCTTATGCACTATATAGATACCACTTTTTATGTTTCAATATATTGTAATAGCTAGAAGTAAACCAAACTCCAACCCAGTAGCCTTGACTCTTGAAGACAATTGTAAAACGATGTAGCTTACAAGGGGTGACAGTACGATTGTGAAAACCTTGTGGATCACACTCCCTTTATTCAGTGTATGAACGACTGAGTAGAAAAATGGGGACAAAACCTAAATGAAAAATTGGGTGGGATGGGGGGGTGACTTGGGTGTTCTTTTTTCTGTTTATTTTTTATTCTTATTCTGATTCTTTCTGGTGTAAGGAAAATGTTCAAAAATAGATTGAAGTGATGAATGCACAGCTATTTGATGGTACTGTGAACAGTTGATTGTATACCATGGATGATAGTATGGTACGTAAATATATCTCAATAAAACTGAATTAAAAAAAAAAATGGAGATTTAAGGAAAACCTCAACTTTTCTAATTCCAGAGCATTTCTCAATCCAAAACAGAAGTAATCTTTCTGGTTGTAAAAGATCAGCAAAAATGGTTCATGATGATAATATTTTTTCAACTGAAGGTAATAAAGGTTAGATATAAAATAAAATATACCATGGAATGTTTTATAAAGGCAAAAACTACTTCTTGAATATCTTTATATTAAAATGCATCTTATTTATGCTGTTTTACATATGGTGACTGTACTACTACACATAAATGTTTTGCAGAATCTTTCTCTTTAAGCTGCTGAAAATAACTGCCTTTCTGTTATTAATTGCTTGTTTCTTATTTTTTTAAAAAAATAAGATATTCCAATAAGAATAATGCTGCATAAAATGTCTTTAGGCTATTCACATTAAATGAAAAAAAAAATCCATATGCATATGGAAATTATATGAATAATATTTTCTCTTATCCATCTAAACTAGGAAACTATACATCTGCTTATTGACAGACAATGTCTATCATTTTTGTTCTTGGATTACTTTTGGTGATTTTTTCAGGTTGAAATAAAATTCTTAATCTTTTGCAGAAAGATAAAGGATTGAAATGAATAGAGGTGCAATGCAAAAAAAGAAAAAAGAAAATACAGAGTCTAATGATAATGTAAAAACAATGTATGAAGTGTAATGAAAGGTAAGTTAAACAAATATAAGATAACTTAAAAAATAAGAAGTATCACCCTCAAAAGCCAATTTTTAGCTATTACTTAAAAACATTACACTATCTCATCAACTTTTAGTCTTTTTATTCATTCAGCACAAATCAATACTTATTAATTTGGTTTTTGCGATGAGCAATTCATTGTTCTTAATGCTAGGGATCTGGAAAGATTAAGTTTGACATTGGCTCTTAGCTCTTATGGCATTTATAGCAGGGAAAAAGTAAGAACATTAGGTCAGTAAGTGATAATCTCCAGTCTTCCTCTGGAAGAAAGCCTATGCTAATGAGCAAATCTCAGATATAACTGTAGCTGAAAACATTAAAATTGTATAGAAAAATGACAATCCAACTATAGTAAGGCCTAAGTAAGTGATCAATGCATATGCATATTTAGCCATTAAAGTTTAAAAAATATTGATATATTGTGTATTATTAGTGACAGACTTTTTAGGCGAAAATATAGATTTGGGGATATAGATATTTTTGTGGCAGGATTAAACAGCATTTAGTGCCAAATTCCTTGTGCAGAGACTGCTAGCTCTTCACGAAGACACTTTTCCTCTCATTCCTCTTTATAGCTGGATTGCACTGTGTATCTTACCTTTCAGTTAAGTTTGCCCGTATGGCTAAACGCCAAAGGACTGTGAGCAAAAGGGATGGCTTACTTTTCTAGACTTGATTGATCAAAGACTCCCCCACCATTCTTACATTCTCTTCCCCTTCTGCCTGACTAGGATAGCAGTATAGATGGCCCTTTTAGAAGATGGCAAAGTCTTGTCAGCCTGTTTCCCTTCAGTTATTTGATGAGGAAGACCATTCCTCAGGTCATGAACACTCACTTCAGGTCATTAAGTAACTGAGGAAAGATAAATGTTGTGCATGTTTAAGCCATCATACAGTCCATGGTCTATTTGTTACAGCAGTTGGCATTACCTAACTAACACATTTATGAAGGGAAATCACCTCCTCCCCCACCCCCAAAAAAAGATACATTATAACTTATGAACCAGAAAAAAGAAGCTTAGAGTTTTTAGTGTGAAGAAATGAAGAAAATCGAAAGTGAAAGCAGACTGAAAGGAAAACTGACTGCTAAACCCCAGAGGCCACACTCCAGGGGTGACTGAAAATCCATAATCTGGCCCCTATACTAGACCAAGAAAGAAGTGAAGTATAGAGAGATTCTTGTTGACCCTCAACAGTGTTTTGTATTTTGAGTTTTACTTAGGATACCTAAACTGAGCTTCTTAGTTAACCTCTGGATGCAACCTCCTGGCTGCTGAAAGAAGGGAAGGAAGGATGGAAAGAAGGAAGGAGGGAGGGAGGGAGGGAAGAAAGAAGCAAAAAGATAGGTTAATATTCTCTAAGGATGACTAATTGTTAATTGACACTTTGGAATTCTGTAATCAGCTTTATATTTTCATTATTCATCAGGGCCAAAAGAAGTAAAATCAGGTTGGTAATACACAAATGTACATTGTTTTTGTTTCTTAGACGCGTTCTGTATCTTCACATCTGAGGCTTGTATTCAAGAATTTAGGTTCAATTTTAGACAAACACACAGAAACAAAGACAACACACACATATTTTCCACATACATACGCTTAAATGGACTTAAGTCAAAGAAAATTTCAAGTTTCAAATGCAAACAGTCCAAAGATAAAATTGACCGGAAAGCATTTTGATGAAAAAAAAATCAGTTAACACTTTGAAAGTTCTCTTTTTCCTTGTGAATGCAAATGAGTGTCTCATTTTGTACAGTTTAAAAACTGTTCCAGCTAGTTAAATGCTTTGGTTAGGAACATTCCTACTAACCGCAACTTTGTTTTTTCCCCATGATATTTACAATTTACTTTCAATAGAGTCAGAGTTGCACAGATCCTTTTATCAATATATTTTGCACACACACCAAAAAGAGAAAAAATAACAATACCATACCAGATTGTAAAGGCTTAGTGTATTTAACTACCCCTTTTGCTGAAAAATTTTACTTTCTTTGATTTTGTGACATTCTAGTTCAACTTGTAGAGATATGGGACCAGTTCTTTCTGATCATTGATCAAACATTCTTAGAAAAGATCAAAATCCCTTCCTTAGTGCATATAGATCAGCCATTCAAAAAGCGGGGACGGATGTTTCATTTTGTGAAAAATAAATGCTTTTCTGAAAGAATTCAATCCATGACCCACAATTTATGGGCTGACCTTCATTTTTGTTTTATATATTTAGGAATATTTACCTGGAAAGGGGAAACCCTTTTTGAACTCCTTTGTTCATTCCCATCTAGCTCTCTTCTACATGTTCCATCAAATATATCTGTTATGTTTGAAGTATGTAACATTTAAGTGTAGACTCAAAACTGAGAATGGATTAGAACTATGAAGTACAGTATGACTCACATCAGGCAGATGTATTTTATAGCAATAACCCAGGATACTTTATAAGCAAGCTATGTTTCCCCTATCCAAACATTAAATACAATACTGAATTCCAGAATTTCCTTGAGAAACTTTTCAGTTCATTCAAACTCAATGTAGTAATGCAAATTCCATAAATAAAAATCCACAGGGATATTAATTTTGTTCCCCATCTCTGAAGAGAGATATGGATTAATTTGAGGATTGACCAATAAGTTTAAAAAGTTCAGAAAGTGCAGTTATTCTACTGTGATAATTATTTAATGTTACTGAACCAATGAACTGTAGCCTATGCTTCACTTAACGAAATACTTACAATATAATTTAGATTGATAAAGTGCCCACTTCCAGGGCTCACACACCTTTCCTGGAAGAATTGTTGTTTTCTGTTCATAAAAAAAGGATTGGCTTACTTCATAGGAGAAAGGTGTTAGCAGAACCAAAGGACACATTGTAAATGACAGCTATCACAGAGCATGAAGTCCAAGCACAACATCATTACATTCCTAAATACAAAAGATGAGAACATTGTATGTCTGCTTTTGCTGTGTGACAAATTATAAAATCAAGTCACATGGAAGAACATTTGCTGTTCCTAAATGAGGCCAAGAAAAAGAAGAGAACAACCTTGGTTAGTTGAAAATAAAGAATTAGAAGGAATGTACTAGATTTTAGGGTGCAACGGCTTTATGTTTGCCATAATCTGACATTCCCTTATAACTTTTACCTGAATAAGACTCACAATCACATGGCAATATTCATATTCCAATGTTCTATCATATGTAATTATGATATTTGCATATGCTGTCATGCTTGATATTTAGTTGTCTGTGAAACAGTGTAAAAATATTTGAAATTTTAGCCTCCCTCCCAAATAAGCACATGGAATTGGATTTTTGGACTAGAAGGGATATAGTTAGGGAAATCACAGGCACTTGTTAAATGACCATTCCTCAGACTTCACCACTCCCACCTCCTTCTCTGGGGAAGTCACAAACACACGCCAAGCAGCCACCCTCAGGCTTTTCTGCCTTCCACCAGCCCCCAACTCCTTTTCTATTGTGTGCCATTCCACAACTGGGGGAGATGTTAAGTCTAAAGAAAAGGCCTAGCTAGACTTTAATCCGGGAAACCAGGAACTAGCAGCCCCAGATGCTTATCAGAGCAGGAAGTCTCAGTGCAAGCACCACCCCACACACACCCCAAGTGGATTAAAAAAAAAAAAAAACTACACTCAAGCAGTACAGATTGGTATGTCTTCTTTGGCACTGAGCTGCCATCTATCCACCCCTACCCTTAGCAGTTTTCTGCCGTTCCAGGAGACCGGCCATGATGGGACTTGCTTCTCCTGCTCCTTTGGACCCATTGTACTGCATGACAAAGAGATTATTTGCCTTTTCTGGACTCTCTATTCTGTGCAATGAAAGGATCATTTTCTGAAAGCTTCTGTTGTGCCCTGAACCTGGGTTCCACAATAGGTAGCAAATCACTCCACATTGACCGTCATGCGATTTTACTATGTTTTGTTCCCAATGAGAACAGGAAGCCCAGAGAGGCGAAGCTGATTGCCACCATGGCTTAGCTGATTACATTAAAATTGGCAGAACAACTGTATTTCCTGCTTCCCAGTTCAGTCTTTTACAGCAATTCATTAAGGGAGGCTACAGAAAAGCTGTTTATTTATTTTTCTTTTTTTAATGAATCACATGTGAATTTGCAGTGTGTAAGAATATTTCATCTGAATTCATATTTTTAATTGAGCTATCAATATTTTTCATTCTAGCAGCAAAATACCCAAGTTAATTGCTCTTTTTTTCCTCTTCTCTTCACCGACAAAACCAAACCTTGTCATCTGCTAAAATGAAATCAAGAAACAGTTCCTGGGGGGTGACATCATCACGGCAACATAAACAGCTACTGAAAACTCCTCTCCAGAGATTCAATGAAAAAAATGGACAATTTTGAATTGTTTGAAACTCTGGAGGAGGACATAGATGGGAGAAGGACCTTCAGATGCCGAATTGAAGAAAGACAAGAAATATCAGTTGAAATTTTTTTCTTTCTTTTTCTTCTTTTTTTTTTTCTTTTTTCTTCTTTCACCACTTCCTCTTTCTTTGTGGAAAAATGGAAAAGTCCTTATATAGATAGTGGTGGTGAATGCATAACTATGTGATTATACAGGGAACCACTGATTGTTTACTTAGGATGGAATGTACAGTGTGTGAATAAAACCATCTAAAAAATAAACAGACAGATACAAGTGCTAGAGAAAATGTGGAAAAAGGGGTATACCTAATCACCATTGGTGGGGAAGTAGAACGGTACAGCCCATCTGGGGGACAGTGTGGTGGTTCCACAGGAAGCTAAGCATGGGGTTGTCACATGGTCTTGCAACTCTGTTATTGGGTATTTACTTGGAGGAACTGAACGAGGGACATGAATGGACATTTGCACAATGGGGTTTATAGTGGCAGTATTCACGATTCACAGTGGATGGAGGTGGCCTAAGGGTATATTGACTGATGAACGGAGTGGCAAACTGTGTGGTGTACATACAATGAAATATTGAGCTGCTGCAGGAAGGAATGAAGTTGTGAGGAGAATGGACATTGAGGACAGTATGTTGAGTGAAATAAATCAGAAATGAAAAGAAAAACATTATAATGCTTCACAAATATGGACTAACTACAATGTGCAGACTCAGAATTGAATCTAAGAGCATAGGTTATCAGGGGAAGGCTTATTGTAAAGGTTCCTAGATTGTAAGTTTTTACAGCAGTTACATCTATTAATGAGTTGTAATGGTTATTTCTAAATTCTGAGATGCTGAGCAATTTGTGTATAACCTGGTCAGTCCCTGGAGCTTTGGGTATCTGTGTGACACCTGAGACTCAGAGCTAGTGTCCAGCAGCTATGAATGTCAGCATTATCCCATGCAACAAATGTTACAGAGCCTGAAAAATAGATCAGACTTCAATTAGAGATATGAATGAAATGCACTTGGTTAGGAATAAGGTAAATCAGACTAAAAGGTAAAGGATGATATTGACAGTATTTTAAAATTCAACTTCTGGGGGACAACAAAGACAGAGATATTTATTAGGTGCAAAAATCTTTATTTGTTGTAACGCACTATATAATTTAACTTGTAAGTTCAGTTTATTCAAACACCATAATTACATGGAACTTTGAATAGGGACTGAAATCTTTTTGGTTTGTACAAGTTAGTGTAAATCCCTGATACATCCCAGAGTAATTTGGGCAGAAAACAAAAATATCTTTGCAAAGCTCCCTTGAGGGACTTGAGAAAAATGTGGAAATACTAAACTTCCCCATCGGTGGAATTAATGATATTCTCACAAGCATTGGGGGCTACCAATCTAGACGGCTGAGCCCTCTATCTTGGGGCTTGCCCTTATAAAGTTTGTTGCTGCAAAGGAGAGGATAGGGCTACTTAAAATTGTGCCTAAGAGTCACCCCTAGAGAACTTCTTGGGTGCTCAGATGTGGCCTCTCTCTCTAAGCCAACTCTGCAGGTAAACTCACTGCCCTCCCCTCTACTTGGGACCTGACTCCCAGGGGTACAAATTTCCCTGGCAATGTGAGACATGACTCGTGGGGATGAGTTTGGACCTGGCATCGTGGGATTGAGAAAGACTTCTTGGACCAGAAGAGGGAAGAGAAATGAAACAAAATAGTTTCAGTGGCTGAGAAATTTCAAATAGACTCAAGAGGTCATTCTGGGGATTATTCTTATGCATTATTTAGATATCCCTTTTTAGTGTTTTGGAATAGCTAGAAGGAAATACCTGAAGCTGCTGAACTGCAACCCATTAGCCTAGATTCTTGAAGACGGTTGTATAACTATATAGCTTTCACTGTGTGACCACGTGATTGTGAAAACCTTGTGGTTCGCACTCCCTTTATCCAGTGTATGGACAGATGAGTAGGAAAATAAGGACACAAAGTAAATGAACAATAGGGAGGGATGGGGGTATGGGATGTTTTGAGTGTTCTTTTTACTTTACCTTTTATTCTCATTCTTTTTTGTGTGTGGTAATGAAAATGTTCAAAAATTGATTGTGGTGATGAATGCACAACTATATACTGGTACTGTGAACAACTGACTGTACACTGTGGATGACTACATGGTTTGTGAATATATCTCAATAAAATTGAATTTAAAAATCCAGTTTCTTTTAGTATCTTAATATATAAAATACATAGAAGACAAACTAAGCACTGGAAGCACAGCACATAGCTGATATTTACATAGAATTTTTTTCAGGATGATCAACTGTATGACCTAATATTTATCTAGGCAAGAAAAACACATGCATATTGTAGCTAATAATCTTCCATTTATCAACACTAGCATGTTGATATCTTGATATTTTTAAATAAGAAACAATTTCCAATCTAGGAATTAAGATATTTTATATATAAGTTATGTTTTAAGAGTGACTATTATTATTCATATTTATTAACCTAGCCAAGAAGTTTTGCTCAAAACTAACTGCTCCTATTTGGGGGAAAAAAAAAAAAAGGAAACAAAAAGAAGAGATAAAATGTTAGCCATGAATACAGTTTTTCTTTCATGATTCCAAATGAAACAAGTTAGTTGGTACATTAATAAAACATTTAAACTGCTCTCATCTATGATCTTCTCACTAATGATGCTTTAATAGTTTAAATGACACATTAAAGAGATTTATTTACCTCAGTGACAAACTATATTTTAAATAGATATTCTTTTTACCTGAGAACCATTTGTTAATGAGCTTACGATAAAGGAATGAATATGAGATCCAATTGATGACTTATCTTGTAATTATGAAACAAGAACTTAAAAGATATATACTCCTCTGGGCAATAAATAATTATAATATAAGCAACATAAGCAACAAACACAATAATATACTTCTTGTGTTGTGTAGATCTATTAAAAGAACTAGCTACAAAAGTCTAGATAACATGTATGAGTGTGAGACTCTAGCGTAAATCTGTTTTTGACCACTTATCAGACAATGTAGATCTTTTACCAGTATCCTATGTATTTTATTTCTGGCGAGACTTCCTGGAGGAAATGGGGGTAAAGGGAGAAAGACACATAAAATTGTTCTTCTCTAATCCACTGTGAAATGTGGGCAGGGATGTGTGTGCACGCTTGCGCATGTGCGCGCGTGTGTGCGTGTGTGTGTGTGTGAAATTCCATGTCTAAAGAATTCAAAGAGTTTCTGTAATGACATTCCATTTTTGCGGAAGCAGAAGTGCTGGAAGGTCATGACTGGGGGTGGCGCCACTCTCCTATGTAGAACTGATATCAACTGCAGAGTAGAGCAGGTATTTGGTGATAAAATGAAAAATTCCAATACTCCGTTGAACTGCAAAAAATTTCATGGCAAAAGAAAAACTTCATGAATTTAATTTACACCATACTGTGGCTACTTTGTAATTTCTATTCCTCATTATCAGCAAAAATAGGCAAGGCTGAATTTAATATATGATTAAGCATATTACCAAGATCTAGATAATGAGCATGAAGGCAAACAATTTTACATTTTGAAACCTCTTTGCCTAAGCAGACTTTCTTTTTTCACTAAATGCCTTTGAAGCAGTTATCCAAGAAGTACCAGGTATTTATTGGGTGCAGCACCCTATAAGCTCATGCTCAATAATGACAGCCACCAAGAAGTTAAGAATAAGTATAGGAAAATCAGGTAATATATTTAAATTACTAGAGTAAGCTTTAAGATGCTTACTGATAGAATCAAAACAAATATGATCATTAGAAAATTTTCACTTTATAATACCTACTTTGTTACTAGCAGTGAAACATTTGATATATAGTCATTGGGTACAGTGCTGGGTATATGCCAATCAAGTTAAAAATATGATGTATTAGTAGTATTCAATATAAATATTATATTGAATATTCAAATATAATTGAATATATTTGTTGTTCCATATTCTATAGTAGTTGCTACTCTGTGGCAAAAGGTAATGGAAAATATTGAACATATATTTATTGAATTACAAAGAGATAATGTGGAATAGACTTTACCATACAACTAAGGACATGTACTGTCAAAATATTTGCTCTATCTAAAACATATGTGCTCAGGAAGTTTTAATACCAATATTTTAAAGTAAAATAAGTACAGTTAATTCAGGATCTGAGCTTGTGATTATTTAAAGTGTTTATTGTCTTTTTTATGTACTTCCTCTGTTCAGAGTATCAGACCAAAAGACAGTTAAGGTAGAAAAATATTTCATCCTAATCTAATAGATCTTTACTAGTTGAATGCCAACTAGACGCTGGTTTGGGCATTGATTTGGAAACAATGCATATTTCTCCTCCCTCTGGCTTAGATGTAAGAAGGGTATTCATCCAACATTCATAGTGACACAAATCATGAAACATGATGATGTAAAATAAAAGGCAATCTGGGCACTCTGTTGGAAAACACAAATATTGGATAAATTTTTTTCATTCATGGATGATTGAACAGAACAAAACATAAGTGGGGCCTTACCATGCATAGCAATTGATTTCTTAGTAATATACTAAATAGGACACAAGAAAGATAGCCTCCAGGAAAAAGTAGCAGGGAGATGAAAGAAGAGACTAGAGAAAGATGAAAAGTCCAAAACACATGATGAAAATGAAAATGTATGACAAAAGAAAGACATGTAAGAAAATTAAAAATGCAACTTAAGAGCTAAAATCTGAAATGGAAGTGATCAAGGGCCTCATTAATACTGGAAAAGAAAATAGAGGAATTAGAGGGAAAATTGAAAAACTCCAGAGAATATAGAGATAATATGACAACTGAATTAACACAGTGGGAAAGAAGATGATAAATATGGTGGATGGTGACAGGGGTGGGGGAGGCTTAACCTCAGGGACATTTCAGGGAGAATCAAGCATAATTGGAACTGTGATGATTAAAAATAAATTCTGAAATAAAAAGCAGTTTATACGAACATCAAACATTCTCACCACTTCTTAGACAGCATTAACAAATCCTCAATTAGGCAGGCACTACAAATGGTTAGTATTTAAGAATATATTTTAAAATCCCAAAAGCATCTAGGTAGGTAATTCTCAAAAATGCAGGGGGCTACTGACTATTTGGCAAAGGATATTGGAGTAATAGCAGTAAAGGCTGAAAAGAAATGCTATATCCACTAGAGTTTTTACTTTGTGAAATTTCAGAAAACCTGCTTCTTACATACTGGAATGTGTAGCAAACAATCAAGGGAGATAAATATTAAGAATTCAAGATTGAGGTTATTGTATTATAAAAGGACAACATTATCTGATCTCCTTACCAAAATTCAACTCCTTAACACTATAAAAAAAGCGTGGCAAAAAGAAAAAAGAGACAAAGTGGATCAGAAACCTAGATTTGGATACCCTTTGCTAACTGTACCATCTTCAGTAAAACACTTAACTTCTCTGACCTTGGTTTATCCATTTATAAATAGAATCATTATAATACCTGCTACAAAGTTTTGCTGTGAGCATAAAAGGAGATAATTAATATGAAAATAATTTCATAACACTTTTGTTATACAAATATAAGGACTTGTTATTAATCATTTAGGGTCTTACAATTTCTTTAGCAGAAACAACAGTCATTTACACATTCCTTTCTGGAAATGACCTACTCATGATGTACTGATATTTCCCTCAATGAAGAAGGAATTTTGAACTGAATGAGCATGTCACAATGGTAAACAACACTCTTTTATCTTTTAAATGCTAATTTTAGGGATGGTTATATAACAACAAATGCATTTGCTACTAAAGACTTGACTTCGAACATCTTCAAGAAATGGCCTCCATTTTATATAAATAAAAGTCTTTCTTTTTGCTCCTCCAAATAAAGCTGCAGTCTAGCTCCTTGCTGAATTCTTTATCCACTTGTTCCTTATAACAATATGCTCATTCATTAAGTTCTTCTATTTATTGGCTCATAGTTTCAGATGCTAGAAGGCCTGCTGCCTCAGGGTAAGTAAGATTCTGGCAGGCAGGCAATCCTTGGTTTCCTTGGCTTTCCTGTCACAGGGTGATGCCCTCTTCTTTCTTTTCTGGGTTCTGTTGATTTCTGACTTCTGGCTCCTCCCTGTGGCTTTCTCTATGTCTGAATTTCTCATGCTAATAAAGGATCCCAGTGGGCCCCAGTTTAATTTAAAATAACTTCTTTAAAAGGTCCTTTTTACAGTGTTTCACACTCACGGGAATACATATTAAGAACACGTCTAAATTGCCATATATAATTCAGCTTCCCACACCAACTTAAATAAAAGAGGAAGAGCAAATGCTGACATACACAACCTATTTCCCATTTAAGGGCTGAAGCACTCAGATTACAAGCTGCTGAGTGACACTCAGCTGAGATGATCTTTCAGAATTGTCTTCAGTC